>NW_007577832.1:585593-599102 GCF_000690725.1 Stegastes partitus | reverse complement strand
ATTGGAAAATCTATCTATCTATCTATCTATCTATCTATCTATCTATCTATCTATCTATCTATCTATCTATCTGAACAACGTGCAAAATGGCTGCTCTTTGTCCTCAATTATTCATCTCCTCACTAATCACATCCTTGTTTGACCTTGATGCTGCAGACACAGTTTTAAATGTTTTAAAGGAGTTTAGTTAAAAATGAGCTCCGAAGCCTTTAATAATCTGTCATGCTGGATGCACTGCATGCTGTTGCTCACAGCCTCCCCTTACAGCCGTCCAACCAATCGCAAGCGGCGCATTGTGGAGCGGTTAAAAAAAATCTTCAGTTGTAGTCCTCTTGGCATGGACTACATTTTCATTCCCAGTCCAAGATGCAACACTTCACAGCAGTTGCTTGGCTTGTTCATTATAGTTACATTAATGAGGACAAATAAAAATAACAGACACTGAAATGGTGAAATGCATAAAGCCAAAATGAACAAAAAAAAGAAGACTAGGGAAGGAGGATGTCTTCTGCAGTATATATTCCAACAGCAGTATGTATTTCATAGCTGATGCTATTTGACAGGGGTGGCACTTTGCAGCAAGGCGGTGCATTTTTCATTCTCACCTGTAACTGTCAATATTATGCACATATTTTCTCCACCAACTGGTTCATCTTGCATGTGAGGTGCTGCTTTAGCTACTAATTACTTTCTTACGCGCCGCTGATTAGCTTTGCCCGGAGCCCAGAGCTCCTGGTGTGTGTGTGCACGTTTACAAGGATCCTAATCACTTCTGTTTCCACTAAAATAACATGTCTGCAAAATCAATTTGATTGCACCCGGTAAGTAAGCATTTTTCATGAGGACGAGGGAGGAAAAAAATAAATAAAAATCAAGGTTTGTTTTTCAGCGATGAAGCAAGCAGTCCTTGATGCACGACCACGTGTGATTTCGGGGCTAACTGATCATGCAGCTGCTGAATTAGCAAGAGGTGGCTCAAAATCCCTCGCTCTGTCCGTTCACTTTGAAGTGGCAATGATGAGATTACATCGTGGAGTGATCAAGGATAACCTTCAGTGTTTTATCTCTACAGATCCACCTGTTTGTCCGCATCTCTGGCAGTGACTTTTTCACCTGGAACAGAGCACTGCCAGGTGTCTGAGCTTATTAGCACCCAAACCATTTCCAAGTCCTTTCCGCTGTCTGATTTGTGTTCGCTGTTTATTTCTCTCATATGAGTGAAACTATTCCTCCGCTTCACAACTGTCCCTGCATTTGCTATGAGTGAGGCATAAATTTAGTTTAACAGATTACTTCATCCTTGTAGGCTAACTTTCCTGCTTGGAGAGGTGCCAACTAATACTCCCCGGTGAAGTAAAATCTCTGACAAATTTATTGGAAAATCAAATCTCAGAAAAAAGCCAGCTTCATGTCAGATCTTTGATGGTTCGGGCAGCAGCAGCTGCAGCAGTTCTGCCTGTTTAATGGCTCCGACATGAAGGAAACTTTGTCTTTCTTTTGCTTTTGTAGCTTCTCTTTCATATGTACACCTCGGAGTCATCATTTTTAGAATCATTTCTAGAAATAACCCGTTTTGGCCTTATGTTCTTACCGTTTCAAGATCTAGAAACTAAACTGCTATATGTGTAAAAGTAATAACTGTAAGACTGCCTTTACTTTACAGGCTTTGTGGCATTTCTTCTAACCACCAAATAGGAAAAATATGTAATATAGACTGCTTTTATTAGCTAAAACATCCCTTACAGAGAAATGTACTGCTTTATTTTCTTTATCAGTCCTTATAGAGGTCTAAACTTCTTGTCAGAAATACTTACAAAATTCATAAATCAGAAACCCAGATATACTTATACAGGATTTCAGAGATGCAGTGTTGTGTAAACTACATTGTCACAGATTTAAAGCCTATGAACATCTTGTATTTACCCTTGATGATGTTGGGGGGGTCTCTGAAAAGCAATGTGATGCTTATGAGGGAATCTCATTAAATTAGGGGGGAAATCATGCTGATACAAAAAAAATGGAGCCGTTAAAGAGAGTCCAGGGTCTACTGGGTAACAAGCCGAATATTACACATAAGGCGGGAAAGTATCAAAACAAGGTCACAATGGAAAACAAAAATCTCTATCAGTGAAACTCATGATTCTATCAGAGGGCATCCAACCATGTTATTACTTGCATGATAGCCTCCGTTAAACAGGTAAGCAGAAATAACAAAGAATGAGTTTTATCAAGGCAATTATCTGAGCAGAACTGCGCCGCTGAATGTATTCCACTCTTGACTTCTCTTTGATGAAAGCAGCAGGAGCCTTCTCACTCCCTCCTTCTTATCACACTGTCAAGCCAGCTTGCCTGCTCCCACACTGCGCTTGCCAGCAGAAAGGGCACTGCTCGTTAATGCCAGTGAGCTGGAAATGAGTCACAGCACCTTGTCACGTGGCTGATCTGTACCCCGACGGCGCCCTCTGCTCAGGAACTAAAGAACATGGCTTTCCCCGCTCGTTTTTTTTTCTTCTTTTTTTTCTCCCCGACATTCGGCGCCGCTATCATGACTGCTGTTCTCATCCAATTGAGGGAAAAGAGCAAATGCGCACATTGAATAAGACATGCCGAACAGAACTGCAGGCTTTGCGTTGTGGATACTAGATCCTCTGGTGGCAGCAGGGTTTAAGAGGGTCTTTTATATCTTATAGTCTCCTGCAGTACATGTCTGCTCTTCCGCATGCTTATTTAAGCTACTGTATCCTACATGTGAGAATAATAAAGGGTGAAAAATAAACACTTTTTTTTTTTTTGCTTGTGCATGGTACAAACACCGGGGAGTCGTGCAACATAACTTTAGTTGTGCGTTGGTGTGCTGAGATTATATAAACATGCGTTCTCTCACAGTTGATTTGTTTCAACCGGCTCTGTGTTTTCATGTGGGGGTTTGGGAAATATTTGATATAATCAGGTTATATTCCACAGTTTTCCGACGCTTTGTGCGGAAGATTGAGATAGTTTTTGAAGAGACTTCGCATCGGGGATTTCTCCAAGCTCTGCACATACTTGATAGGCCTTTAAAATCAGCCCATTGCCTGTATGGATAACTAAATCAACACATGTAAAACCATGCGCCTATAGCATTTATCAAGCCAATCTATAGCAAAATGAATGAAATGTTCCACTCCTCTTTTGTTAATATCCTCTATTTCTTACAGCCCTTCAATAAAACGCTGAACCCCAACAGTTTGTGGGTGTTTTCTGTCACACTTTCACTCATTTTTCACTTCAATTTAAAGTCCTGCACCTCTATGGAAACAACACAACTATCTAGAATCACATAGAACTCAGGAAAACAAAGTTAAAACGCCATAAATCATAAAAGAAGACTAAATAAAAGCGATTGAATTTCTTTCTTAACATGTACAGTCTTTATCCAAGCAAATGCTACCACTAGATGTTTTTGCTACTCAATTCTCCATTTTAATTTGCTTTCATACTCGTCTCCTCTGTGCTCTGTGCAAACCCGGCCTGCAACTGAGCAGAGTTCAGCCAAAGAGTCACAGAATTTTTGTCACTTGACAGTTAGTCGCAGCTGAGTCACTCGTGGCTTTTGGGTTGTGCCGAGGAGCACAGATTTTTGAGGGGATTAACAGAATCTGGTTGGAATAAACAGTTTTTTTTTTTTGAGACATGCAGAATCAAGTGATTTTGAGGAAATGTCATTTGGTTAGGTCACAGATGACGAGTTCAAGGACTGTTGGAAAGTTCAAAATCTGTTTTGTTTTGTTTTGTTGTTTCCTGCTCTGACGATTTCTAAAAGACAACAAGCCTTTCAAAGCCGCTGCTCGAGTGTCTAACCCTGAGCACGAGACAAAAGGTGGAAACCCGTCCTATTCTGGCTCACACACACTGAAAAATGATTTCTGCATCACCGTAATTCATAATGAAAGACAGTCAAATGAGGCTTCGCTGGAATCGTGTACATTTGCAGAATTAATGTAAATTTTCAATCAAGTTCTCGCCCTCTCTGCTGAGACATAAAAGCAGCATAATAAAACGTTAGAAACCTAAAGGCACAGGCCGAGTCTACATATTAAACAGACAGAATTAAAGCAGAAAACTCCAGATTAGACCTTGCTATAACTTTCAAGGTGACGGACTGGTCTTAACACCGGAGTCATGTGAAATATTAACGAAGTCTGAGTTAGCAAAGTTGGAAAAGCTGGAAAAGAAAGAAGCATTGTGTTTTTCATGTAGAATATTGTACAGTGTGATTATACTGATTATTTTTTATGTTCGAGTGAACTTCTTAAAATTAAAATCAACACCTTTATGGACTCAGATTGTCCAACATCTTCACTAACCTAAGATGAAGCAGCTGACTTGTTTGCGATGATTGTTTCTCTACAGCAAATTAAATATTGTAATATTAGCTGAATAGTGGGCTGCAAGGTGGATCAGTGGTTAGCAGTGTTGCCTCGCAGCAAGAAGGTCGTCGGTGCGCGTCCCAGTGAGGACACCCGGGATGGCGTTTGCATGTTCTCCCCGTGCAGCGTGGGTTCTCTCCGGGTTCTCCAGCTTCCTCCCACACAGTCCAAAAACATGCTGAGGTTAATTGGTGATTCAAAATTGTCCGTAGGTGTGAATGTGAGTGTGCTTGGTTGTCTGTCTCTAAGTGTAGCCCTGTGATAGACTGGCGACCTGTCCAGGGAGGGCTGGGATAGACTCCAGCCCCCCACGACCCTCATGAGGATTAAGCGGTGTATAGATAATGGATAGATGGATGGATGGATGGATAGCTGAGTAGTCACGTTACACTCCAACATTAACTTCTAAAAAACTGCTAACAGAAACTTTTTACTCAGCTCCTTTCTATATGATCATTTTCTGTGTCATTTAGCCTAATTGGATGAATGACAAGATCCTCTTCACCTCAAGTCATTAGTATCATCATAATTACCCATTTGGTTGGAGTCTAATTATTCTTGTTCTCCCGACTGCGAGAAGACTAAACTATTAACACCTTTCGGAAGCCCAATTAATGCCTCAGACACAAGCAAAGGTCCGACAAATGATGTTTTTAGCCAACAATCACAACACACTGGTCGTGCTATTATGTGAAATGTCAAATTACAGATTAAACAATATTTGAATTGCAGGGTTTGTGGGGGGTCCCGGTAATATTTCCACTTTCCCTACAATAAATTATCCCTGATTTACACATTTTCACATTATCGTTACAGAAAGGTCAGGGCTTCAGGAAAAAATTAATAAAAACGCTTGGATAGTCTCAGACATTACAAGCTAATTAGTTGGATGAGAGATGCTAATCAGCCTAATAAACAAATATTTACACACAAAAAATGATAAATGTATCATTGCTGTAATTTCTTTTTATTCCACTCCCCCTTAAGTTTAAGTGATTTCTCCCTACTTCATTTGGTTTGCATGTTTAAAGTGTTTGCATGCTAATAATTGGTAATTAGTGCGAATCTCAACATAAAAATCGAGGCAAATGTGGATGTTTTCTTAGAATTCGGTCCTAAACCAGCTTTATGGCTTCATTATCATCACCAATCCCAGTCTATCCTGTGGGAGACAGGAGACAGAACGTCTGTATCAGATCCACCCAGAAGTTATTGAGATATTTCAGTCCCAGACAAAGTGGTGGACAGCTGACGGACAGACTGACAGCATCATCCCCGGAGACACGCTTGCAGCATGGCTAGAACACACTCACATTTTTTTCCCCAGCCTTACAACAACAGCAAAATGGAAACTATTGTTTACTCAGCTCCTCGACGGTCCCTCTAGCTTTGGTCCTCAGAAAAGTATGAGCCCTGGCTCCGTTTCAGCACTGCTTCCATTTTTCAAGATTGACTTAGCCTGTGCTCTTTCCCACTTTCTCTTGTTTTTCTTTGAAATAACCTTACTACATGCAGCAGATGAAATATAGAAAGCACAAAGGGCCTTCCGTAAGTGAATTGTTATGAGGAATAATACTTACTTTTCCCACTTGAACAGCTTATTGGTTTAGGCCAGGAAATATATATATATATTTTGTTATAAGATACAGCATATGTCTTAACTTTTAGAGCTAAAGTCTGGTCATAAGGACTGAAAGAGACTCATAAATATAATTTTCAATCTGCCTGAATGTACACATTCACAAATGGAATTTCATGATCTACAGAGACATTACACAGTGGAACTGGATCAAAATCAACTCGAGAGCACAGAGAAACTTGGAGAAATGTTTCGTCTGTTTTATGTCCAGTTTTTAAAAAAAACACACCAGGAGCTGTTTAAAAGATAAGCCAAGGAGGGGTAATTTGGCATGCCTTGTCTTCCAAATTGATTTTACATAGTGCCATCACTCAAAGCAGCAGCTCTAATGAAGTTGTGTGTCCTCCGCCAGGTCTAATGGAATGATTGAAGGATGAAGACTTTGAAATCTGAAAGGGCTGTTTGTTGGAAACAAATTCAGTGCTCGTGGTTAAAGTGCGCTGCTTGGCTCCATTCATTATGGCTTCCATTTATAATCAGTAGAACCTAAAAAAATGCCAGTATTAGAATCCTGGTTGTGCACTAAAAGCTTAGAAAGTGTGTTGTGTTTGGTTGCACTGAAACACATAAACTGTGACAGGACTGTATTGACCGTCACGACTTTGAGCACTGATGTCAGGAAAATCAGGTTTAGTGTCTGGGTTCCCAAAAAGAACTGTTTGGACTTTAGATAAACTCTGACTTTGTCCTTCTGTTCTATGCATTCTGAAAAAATACTGCTCGACTTTAAGATGAAACAGGAACTGCAACAAATAGAGTAACATCCATCCATCCATCCATCCATCCATCCATCCATCCATCATCTATACACCGCTTGATCCTCACCAGGGTCATGGGGAGCTGGATTCTATCCCAGCTGACTCAGGGTGAAGGCAGGGGACACCCTGGACAGGTCACCAGTCTATCACAGGGCTACACTTAGAGACAGACAACCAAGCACACTCACATTCACACCTACGGACAATTTAGAATCACCAATTAACCTCAGCATGTTTTTGGACATGTGGGAGGAAGCCGGAGAACCCGGAGAGAACCCACGCTGCACGGGGAGGAACATGCAAACTGCAAGATCCTGGGTCGTGAACCAGCGACCTTCTTGCGGCGAGGCAACAATGCTAACCACCGAGCCACCTTGCAGCCCTATGGAGTAACATAATTGACTAATATTAGACATTTGTAGTATGTTTGGATCCATTCCGATTTAACTGATACTGTACAGCTTAGAATAACTGCATCCCAGCAGATGGGAATTAAGGGTTTGCTCATTTCTTTTTGTTTTTAGAGGCAACAACACCAACTGTACATGGTCACTTCTACTGTACGTTCTCCAGCCTGCACTACTGGCCAGCAGGCTCCAAATGTGAACAGGTCTCTCTAATTATTGTGTTTTCAACCAAGAGGTCAGGAAAGTGAGAAAAGGAGAAAAATAGCACTAGTTGAAACACAGGAACATGTAACCATGGTGTTACTGCAACACAGCCACAACACTCTGTACTGTTCTCTGTTCACTCTGCTGCTCGTCGTGACAACTGCACAGCGACTAAACAGGCGATGAAAGTTGAGAGTTAACGATTCGATATGTTGTACTTCCTTCACTGCATGCAGAAATCTTTTATTTAACATAGGAAAAGACATGAACGTGTCTCCCCATACTGCTTTGGTGAGATCCAACCAAGCACACACACACATGCCTCACAGATCATTAACACTGCTGGGCTCCTCACAGAAAGCCAGCAACACTGTTCTTTACACAGCTAATACGGAAATCCCTAAAGCACCTAAACCTGCATTCACTGTCCAAGACCGACTGTTTCTAAGTCTAATTGGTCAGTGACCAAAATAGATTTATGTTGGCGAGTGAAGCAGGTACCACTGGAACACACACCAAGCAGCCACAACATTAAAACTAATGCCTAATATTTTGTAAGTCTCCCTCGTGCTCGATGAAAAAGCTCAGAACTGTCGGTGCGTGGATGCGCGACCCCCGAGGGTGTCCTGTGGTGTCTGGGACCCCGACATTGGCAGCGGATCCTTTGGGTCCGGTGGGTAGCAGGGTGGGGCCTCCGTGGACGGGGTTTGTTTCAGTGCATCCTGCCGATGCCCAATCGGATTGAGAATTGGGAAGTCTGGAGGTCGGATCTATGCCTTAGGGTTCTGCTCCCTTCTGGAGTAGGTTTTGCAGCATGGCGGTGTGCATTGCCCTGCAGGGTCAGGGAGCGGACATCGGGGAGTGCAGCCGCCGTGGGGAGGTGTGCATGATCTGGAACAATCTTCATGTAGGCGGTGCGTGTCGAAGTAACATCCACATGAATACCAGAAGTTTTTCTCAGCAGAATATGGGATTGTAACGAGAAGATTAATGCCTGTCAGTGGTCCTAAAATTGTGGCTGATTGGTGTCTATAGACAAGCTAATTAATACAACCTTCTTCCTTTATGTCACACAGAATAAACAAATGTCATCTAAAGATGCAATAAAGAATATTACTTAAAGGATAAGTGGTGAAAATGAATGTGCCACTCAGATTAGCTCTTTTTATAATGACTTGATTGCACAATTCATTCAACCGTTTGTGAAACAAATTCAATGGCTCTCTGTGAAAGTTCATGCCATGCCTTGTCTGCTACTAACATCATATTTCCAATGCGCATTCACAGGCGTCAATTCAGCGCCTGAGAAAGACCACATGACACAAAACTGAGAGCTAACACTTGCTCGAGATTATTCTGCAATGTGACATGTCAGCAACACATATCTGGATGAGGACAGTCAAGTTGAAATGTCCAGTAATTCCATCAGATCCATATTCGAGAGACATCGGAGATTATGAGCAAGTCAGCCATGGGAAAGAATTAAGTGCTTGATCAACGTTACATGTCAGTAAATGGAAATGAGCTTTGTGCAAATTAGTTGTGTTAAGTTTTCTGAGCTGCTAATGATCAGATTAATAGATGCAAACTGGGGATCCCTATGGCATGGTTTAAAAACCTAGGGATTGGTGGCATGAAAGTAGATTAAACCTCATTTAAGCAGTGAGGCGATTATTCATGGGTTAACTTAGCTTAATGTAATGCAAGCAAATAATGCTCGTACTTTCAGCTAATTCAGATGACCCAAAATATCCTCCTATACACATGTGAATAGGCAAACTGGGTTAGCACAACAAAAAAGAAGCTCGGAAAACAAGCTATGGACTATCTATAACAATCTTTTATTGTGTGCATCGAGACAGCACACAAACCCCACCAACAAAAGAGCTATTTTCCTGCAGCACCGCATTTAGTTCCAGGAAAATGAGAGTCTCTCAAAATCTAATTATATCAAAAACCTGAATAAAATACAGGTTTACAGGTTTATATTGCACTCTGGTTTTAATCATTCTGGAATTAAAAATGACACAATAAAAAGGCTGATTATAGATTCAGCAGCAACAGATGTGGATTTTATTGTAATTATACATGATGATGATACTGTATACTGTGAGAAGTAGCCACATGTGTTTATCCCGGTTTTGCATAATTTTAGCGATTTTGTTAAAGAAGCACTCATGAAATGATGAAAAGATGTGTGTAATAATGTGTAACAGCGCCAAACCCAAAAGGAATTATCACCCAACTCTGCAATTCCCCTCAGCTCTACGGAGAGTTTTAGCATCGCTGTTAAAGAAAAAAAGATCTTTATTCATGTGTGACTTGCAAGCGTACATTCTCATTCAAGCTACAGCAGGCAGACAGAATCCTGCGTAAAGCCGAGTATGTTGCAAGCTAAAGAACGATATACTTTTAGTGATAGCTGAAGAGGGAGGTGGAGACCAAAAGGGAGCGAAAAGAGGAGCGGATAGAGTTGGGCAACGAGACCCAGTTCTAACCACAGATATGTATAATAAAGGCTAGATGTCTTAAGGCGGCGTTTCGAACGGGATCACCGGCGGCCATCTTGATTCGGGGCAGCTCTCTGGTGGAACCTCTGGTACGTGAAGGAAGGTGAGTGATCTGCACAAATACTCTTATCTCACTGAAATCCTGACAGATTTACAAACGGTTTGGTTTCTTACAAACGGCTACAATTCAAATTACAGAAATACAAATAAAATACAAAATAATTAAAATACTAATTGTTGTTGGCCGTGAGAGTGTAACATGATTATCCATAAGTGTTATAACTACACCTCTGATGTTTACAACAAAACAAACCGTCTGAAAATCGGTAGAAAATTGAGCAAATTATGGTTATTTAAAAAGTACATGCACCACTACAACACAATGTTATGGGTGAGTGGACTGTACCAAGATGGCCGCCAGTGTGGCCATGCCATTCCATTGGGCGGGACATCTAGCCTTTATTAAACACATCTATGGTTCTAACTTGGTACCAGTTCCAAAGTTCAGCTTCTAAAGGAATTATTGAGAAAGTCTAATGTCAATTCTGTTCATCAGTTCTTAAACAAACTTTAGTCTTTGTGGCGCATCGCAAACACCAACTGTACATCTGCTGTTATCCGTCCATTATCTGTCTGTTTACGAAGATGGATCGGAGTAAAGTAAAGTAGCCGAGGTAAACAATAAACTACGAGCCAGAGACCGCCGTTGCTATGGTCACGATTACTTTGTCCATCTCTGCGTTTCGCCTGCTAATAGTTGTTTGCGGTAAGTAGAATGTGGTTTGTGTTGTGAAGAATGCAGGGAAACATCAGTGGAACTTCACATGTACAGAGACTCTTTATTTCTCCTCTGTGCCGACACACAGACGTTCAGTGGCTGTTATTGACACACAGCTGACTACAGTGGCTTCACCGTCCCTTATAGCTGCACTTTACAGTCACCGCAGCAATGTGCTTGTTTATGTCTCACGCAGGGAAGGGAATGTGCAGTCAGACCGTCGCTGTTAAAGAACATAGTAGCTATACCAACGTCCATAGTTGTGAAGTGTTTGTTTACCTTGAAAGACAGAGATGCACTTATACAACACTAAAAACCCGGCTTTTAAAACGCTATGCTGTGTGACTGTCACACTATGACGCAGTCTAAGAGGTAATTAGGTTGATATTAGTCGTCAAGTAAAGTAAAAGGAGGCTTTCTCTGCTGTCGTAACCCGAACCGCCTGAACCTCAAAGAACTATAACGGAGGAATCATTAAAAATCGGCATCGACGGGGCGCCACTATAGCTCACCTGGTTGCGCTGGCGTCCCATGTGCAGGACTACAGTCCCGATGTGGAGGTCATGAGTTCGAATCCCGCTCATGACCCTTTCCCATATGTCCTCCCTCCATTCTTCTCCCCTACTTTCCTGTCTCTCTCTCACTAACACTATCCAACAAAGGCCAAAAGAATAACTTCAAAAAAAAAAAAAAAATCGGAATCGACAAGCAGATTCATGGTAAATGGACAGTGTGTTTCTCATTCACACACACATTCACACACCAATGGTGACAGAGCTGCCATGCAAGCTGCTGCCTGCCATTGGAAGCAACTTCGGGTTCAGTGTTTTGCCCAAGGACACTTCAGCTGTGGAGGGGCGAGGGATCGAACCCCTAACCTTGAGATTGCAGGACAACCAGCTCTACCACCTGAGCCACACAATCAAAATCAGAATTGTTCAAACAGCCAGATAAATCCTACAGGTCCACTATATGAGCGCTGTGTGTTTTCAGCTTGCTTCTGAGTTATGCGTAAACAAAAGAACAACAAAAAACTGAGTCATGCCGCTTTACTGCATAAATCAGATGGGATACCTCGTGTCTTTCCTCATGTTTTCCATGGCCTTTAAAACACGACGTTTCCAAAAACAGCTCTCTCCGCTGAGTGAGTCAGTACTACGGTTTTAAAACTTTTGACTTTTAAAGTGGAAAATCACAAAGGAGGTTTTCTTGTGTTTGACACATACTCATTATGTTAATAACAATGGCGAGATTGGTGAAACACCAACGTGGCCGTATCCCATCTTGAAAAGTCTGCGACCTGATAATTAGAACTGATGTGTGAAGTTGCCATGGCAACTTTATGATCAGGTATCTCCATTCAGAGGCACCGCACAGGTGATAGCCAATGAAATAATTATGCAGATTGGGCGCTGCATATTTAACACCCACTAAACTCATTTCCTATGCACCCGAGTAAGTCGAGCGAACTGCATCCTGGCCTTGAAGTAAAGAAAAGAAGAAGAAAAAAAACAATTCTCGCCTCCAAAGTCATTTGTGAGAACAGGTGCTAAAGAAATGGTTTGAAAATGAAAGTGTGCATAGCAGACTGTATTGCTTCAACAGGGGGGAAAAAAATTAAATGCAATTTAAAATACTGAAACAAATTGTTGAACGGGTTCTTTTTTTTTTTTTGACAGGCAACTTGAAGAAAGCAGTGAAAATGAAAGCTTCCAACTACAATCAGGACTCCCTCCCCATAGGTTGGAGGATGTGAAGGAAAATTAATGAGATAACAGGAAACCTTATTAAGTACAAAGCCAGTGGAGAGTGTCAGGGGATTGTGTGGTATCTCAACAAAATATTTGTTCCATGTCTCCAGGCCTTGACTGTATCTTTAATGTACAGTTTATGCCTCCAGGTCACAGCTTGTAGATGTTTAGTTTCATCCTGACAGACTGACAGTAATGATGGGATGTCCACATTTTGGAGGTTTATTTTACTAATTTCGTCTCGCTGTGAAAACACAAGGAAGCCCGGAGATAACTCCTGTTGTCCAGCGGGCGACTCAAACACGTCCTCCATCAACTCAATGGGCAAAGGGTGTCCCAGGTAGCTCTTATCAGCAACCTAACATCCCCTCGCCAGCCTGAACTCTGGATGCGAACCCCTCAGTCACCTCCCCATGCATGGCACGCTGCCCAAAGAGCCAGCGAGCAACCCGAGGAGCATTCAACACGGAGAGTAAACGCTCAGGCAGAGGCCAAGAAACAATCATTTGTCTAACTGGCTAATAATGGATAACAATAGGCAAGATTAATGTGGTTATTTTAATGATTTAAACACAGACTCTAATAAGCTTGTGTGGACTCAAAGTCAGCGGCACTGCTGGAAAAAAGGCTTGAAACAGAATGGTGAATAACTTGAACAAGTTGTTTTTTAAACAATTCATCACATGTTGGAGGGATGATTAATTAGTAGATCAATAAAAGTATGACAAATAAACCCTTGGGGTTTTCCATAATGAAAAAATATGTAGTGTTGGCTCAGTCTAAACCTAATGTTGCATAAAATTAAATAATTAGATGAAGAGCATTGTGTTCTTCTCATAGACTGTAAAAGTGATGGACGTAGCTTCCATAACGTCATCCACTGGGTTCTGGACGAATGTTTGAAAGAATTTAGCACGTTAGCTGTCGGCATCTTTTGAAACCTGACGTGTCAAATAAGAGATGGACAGAGAACTTGAAAACACGATACAGTAGTGACCTGTCACTCACAAAGTAGCCCCGCCTACAGCATCCTTCACTTAATTGTCTTTTTTT
>NW_007577832.1:580666-584823 GCF_000690725.1 Stegastes partitus | reverse complement strand
CAGACTCTGAGGCTACATTAATCTTTTATCTGTGGTTCTTCTAGAAAACCAAATGTCACATTTTTATGTTCTGCACTTAGGCTATTACAACACATTTAAGTCCTGAGTGTAACAATAAAAGTATAAATTGTCTTCTTTGAGTTGCTATTTCCTATTTTTTATTTATCATCAACCAGTCTCGCAACAAGACGCGCTATCATGGCCCAGATTACAAAGAACACTGCCCTGTTGTTTAGTTTGAGTCCATCCCACACACACTTCCCTGCTGCTGTAAATAGTCTTAGAGAATGAATTATGTATTAAATCATGGCTGACAACAATTCCCGACAAATGCACTGTTTACTAATGTTTGAGAAACATTTGCTGAAAAAGAAAAAAATAAAAAATACAGCTGCTTTAGGAAATTAATTAGTATATTTTGAAAACAATCGTGTGCATTTTTGACCTGTGACGGCTTTAGTTTGATTTGCTGACAACAAAAAAAACAACAACTAAATAACACCAGGCTTCTCTTTCAAGCCCTGATATCATCAAATCAGAACGAATAAACTGCAATGACATGAGAAGGAAAATAATTATAAACTACATGAAAAAAAAAAAAAAGTGTTTATTAAAAAGAGGAATAATTACACATGATTACACACGACTGACGGATTGACTTAGAGTTCTTTCTTCTCTACATGTCAAGCAAAATCACATAAATGCATCAGAAAACAATTCTGGCCCAAAAAAATAATAATAAAAAAATAACAACCAGAGGATTCATGTTGCAGCCCCGTGTTCTCGCTTTAAAGTGGCTTCTGCTCGGCTTAAATCGTATTCATGCAAGTTACTTTGTGCTTGTTTATTACTATGTGCTGATGTGCCCATCGTGACTGATCTCTTCCTTTTTTTTTTTTACCTCTCTTTCACTGGCAGACAAACCTGCTAATGAATAATTTACACTGCTGCTAACGTCCTCAGATTAGACAGAGAAAATTGTTTCGGGAACACATGAATGTTTAAAGACGAGTCACTGAACCTCTGTGGCGTCTGGAGGGGCCTCACTGGTGTCATTAATTTGCGCCCAAAGTGCTATCAGAAGGTTGAAGCGACAGCATGAGGCTCCATGCAAATTCAGCAGAAGAAAAAGAAAAAGAAAAAGAAAAAAAAAAAAGCGCCCCTTTGATTTGGTGTGAGGAATCATTTGTTTCTGTGCTGATACCTTGCCAGACTGATACAAATGAGTGAGAAGCTTTACGTTTCAGAGCAAAACGCCAGGCTGCTGTCATCTTCAGGGCGGAGGGGTGGGTAGGCGGGTGAATTTTTAAGCCACCTCTTAGCATTGTTGGCAGTGTATCCGCACACTTTGGCAAGATTCCCTGTAAGCTCCGCATACAAGGATTCACTGTGCATGTCCATACCGCGCGCGTCCATAAAAAAAAAAAAAACTACAAACTTTTATCTCTGCCACAGTGCTGCGCCGGGTATTTAGGTCAACATCAAATGAAATGAGAAACGAAATGAGAAAATAAATGTCTCCGGGAATGTTGTCATCCGTCATATTCTGACGTACAATGTCTTGACGATGAATCAGAGTGTTTTTCACACATGATGCATTTTGTCTTTCAAGGTAGGCCGCCTGTTATTTAAAAAAAAATAGCTTGACGTTTCATTTGAGAGAAGGAAACGCTATTCTGTTGGAGTTTTACATAAAAGACCGGACAACGAGCAGCGAGTTAAACTTTTCAGAAGAGAGTATTACAGCTCTCACAGCACCTCCGAAATCATTTTACACTTGTTCGGCATTATTCTGCTAACATCTGTAAACACACTATTCAAAATCCATGCATGGCATCGTCTCGTTTTATCTCATTTCAGACCATTTCGTATTAACAGTCGGGCTTGTTGGGTTCCACGTCACATTTTTCCATCACTGCGGAAAGCTTGAGCCTCTTCTTTCCAAAATGTTTGAGCTTTTGGGCTTTGCCTTCAGAACTCTGGAGAAAGCGGAAAGAAATTGAGCTTTTTTGCAGTTTTTTCGTGGCACAAAGTATCCCACCAGGGTCTCATTTCCTGATAGCATTTCGGAGTCGAGACGATCTGAAATCCCGGCGCGTCTTGTAAGATTTTTAGGGTGTCCATCATAAATAAATGAGTGGCTCCTGTCGACCCGCTCGCAGAAGGTGGAGCCTCTTAGAAAGCCAAATCTCATGCAAGGAGGAACTAAGAAAAACTGAAAATCCTCATTGTTTGGGTTTATTTTATTGTACATTTTAGCTTACACTTTTTTTTTTTTTTTTAAAGAAAGGATGCCATCTGTAAACAAAAATGGTGTTTGAAGAAATGGGAGGCTTAAGCGTCTTACATAACATAAAGAATAAGTCGAGGCATAAACAAGGAGGGAAAAAAAAAAACCTTGAGTTGAAATATTTTGAACCGTTAAAAAGAAAATCTTTCTGGTTTGCTTCAGTCATGTGTTTACTGATTTATTTTCTGTTGCTCTCCTCCTCCTCCTCCTCCTCCTCCTCCACTCTCCATCATGTAAAGGTGCTTTGATTGCAATGATGTTCAGCCATCACAGTCATAAATGCACAGCAGTTTGATATAAAGAGGAAAAAAAACATTTTTTTTGTGTGCTCAAGTTTGTATTTTATCTGAATGAGAGCAGCATTTAATTAAAAATCTTTCTATATGTAGCTCAAGTATCTTATCTCCTAAAACGCTGCTCCTAAATGTTTTGGAAGCGATTCCATATCAATTTGTTGGAGTGAGTAGTCACTTTCCTCTCCAACTGTAACCCTAACCCTGCTTGAGAGCCTTCATAGAAAAGCTCTTAGGGAACACTTGACATCGGAACAAACTCTCAACCCCACAGATCCACCGTTATTACTAAAGGCCAACCGCTGCCCAGATGTGACTTCTCATCCACACCTATCTCTTATTTTTGTTTCCGCTTACTGGAAATTCATTTCACATCATAATGTTGGCAGAGAGCAGCATTAAAGCTACAGTTTTTTTTTTACTTTATTTCACACGGTGCCAAGAAACCTCTGCTATTCTATGATCTTACAGGCGTGTTCGTTCGCTCCATGCAGCTTCATTATGAACCAGACTGGTTCTTTGCGGCAGGTAATGGAAAACCTGAATGTAAAACCACTCAAATCCATTTACTAATTCATGATAATTACACATTTGTTTTCTCTTCTTTGTAACTCTATTGGCAGAGTCCTTCGTGATACAGTCTAATAGCTCCCCTTTCCTCGTATTTACACTCTATAAGTAAACATATAGACAACTATTTGTTTGTGCTGTAATTACTCTGAGGATGGAGGATTGCACTAAAACTCGTCGCCTATTTGTACAAGATTATTAAATTCTCCGCTCCGACGCCGCGTGCCGCTTTGTTGTTCAGTCCACACGATAATGGAAAGTAATTCCGTCTGACCATGGTCTCCTTCTACAACTAATTTCTTGTCTATATTCCATTTGGTTTCAGTTAAAATATTCATCATGTGCGAATATCCCAATGATATTTTCTCTGGCTTTGATTCTGCAGCGAGCGTCAACTACAATAAATCACTGTAACGGCAAGTTTTCTCTGTAAAATACATAATCACCCGCTTGGATATGCATATGTATGAAGGCGCTGTTGTTGTTGTTGTTGTTGTTGCTCCTGATGTTGTTGTTGTTGTTGTTGAATATGATCCAGGGTTTTAACCTACTGTTCAAAATACTTCTTGATTCAATACACTGTAGTCAACATAAAACTGATGTATTTCTGCTTGCATATTTTTTTTTTAAGGAAGCGTGATTTCTGCTTTTCAAAGTCTGGCTTAAACATCATTAAGCAGGACGGCCACAAACAGGGCGACTCGCTAATGATGTTGTGTTAGTAGTAAAGTGTAAGATAAAGAGAAAAACATTTTCCCACCAGCAGCTACTCCTCATTCTTTGTTGTAAAACTATGTCAGGGGTGAGTATTCGGGCTGTCACTTCAGATACTTTCTTTAGAAATATCGGTGATTTAGATAGAAAAGCTAGATCGACTCTTGAGCAATCTACTCGTCGCAAACTAACGTCTCATTACAGTCTATTTTTAAAAGCTAAAATCCCAAAGCAATCCCACTTGTTGCTACGAGGATGATTTCTCAATACTATCGTAGATGTTGTTGTGT
>NW_007577832.1:573590-579701 GCF_000690725.1 Stegastes partitus | reverse complement strand
ATGGATGGAGTTCCAATGCAGAACTCCATTATTTAAAAAGGAATTTAACAAAATTCAGAACTAATTTTCAAGACCATCAGTATTTAACACAATGGGTTTATGTGGAAAATGGACTTTATACAATAAGACCATTTGCGCTAACATAAATATGGCCATCATTTAGACAAACTCGGTCGTTTAAACTTTAAAAAAGCCATTTAGAAAATGAAGTGATGACAGCCTAAAGCTAAAAAGCAACAATTATCATGTCAGTGCAAAGGGTTACTCATCCATCAAACCGGAGTAATCGTGCCGTCATGAGTCATTCAGGTTTTTTTTGGTGCTAATGCTAAGTCTACACATTTAGGCTGTAGAAAAGGGCGAAATTATAACAAAATCAGCAAAATTCCTTCAAAAACATCCTTCATTTATTAAGCACAAAGACAAAAAAGGTTGCTTAGATACTATATTTTGCAAATGGTGCAAAAGATTGGCGAGATGCGTTCAAGAATGCAGATTCTGACTGTAACCAACAGGAGTCTGCTGCTTCTCTGCATCTGCTTCATTGTCCGGCACCTTTTGTTCTGACTTTTTCATTACCTACCGGGCTCCGTGAACTTTAACAGATTCAGCAGTTCACAAGGCATAACTCGAAGGTACACCGTGGCGCTCCTGACCGCTCGCTGCACTGTGAAGCAATGACCGGTGTGAGTTTGGATGAGCGCATCCCCCCCTCTTGCATTTTGTGCTCGACAGACACAGGAGGTAATGTGACGAGCATTTATTTTTTTTATTTTTGTGTAGACTGCAGAGGCGGCGTTGCAAGTACATTATATAGCACCAGACTAGATTTGAAAAAAAATAATTCAACTCACGCATAAATACTAGGTTAGAGAGTGCAAAGATGACCATCTGCTTCCCACTAGATAGTCCAAAAACATGTTTTGCTGGTCACAGAGAAGGCCTACAAGCTGTCAAGTAAAGGGGGTAAATATAATTAGAAGCTCTACTTCCTTGAGTCGAGCAAATCTACAAAAAAAAAAAAAAAGTGGGCATGGAAATGTCACCCAGGGACGGATTGAAAGATGAGACGTGTTATAAAAACCAAACAGTTGTTATGTGGAGGGGGCTTGTGATGTCTAATTATACTAGAAAATGCAGCACTCCCACCGTCTATATATTTTAAATATACACACATATATACAGACGCTCCACTGAATCGCAGCGCATGAATCAGTAAAACTTTCAAATGCAATCATCTGTCGTGTGGTAACGTTTCCAAATAACTCAACAAATCCATCAGGTGACACATACAGGGGGACTCCTCCATCCAAACAAAGCCCTCACAGCTGCAGCGTCTGTACTCTGCACTCCGTGGTGCATTCAGAGCAGAGTGTCTTGTCAGTCCCATTTGAGCAGAGGCTGAAAGAGGCAGACTACAGGATAAGTGGGTTCCAGGAGGGAGGCCCCTGCCAGATTACATAACAATACAGGATCGGCAAGGACGTCGCGCGAAGAGCCCGAGATGAACACCGCACGTGAAGAAGATATTGTTTTGGTGTTTTTTGTTTTTCAAGATGGCCCTCCAGCACAACTTTGGCGCCTCAGTCCCTACGATCGCACCAGTCGAGGGAAATAAGCCGAGCATCATTGTCGCAGCGATGTGCCGCTGTGTAATTCCGCTCAGTTGTACTACAAAGGGATCCTGTCACAAATGTGACTTTGGAGCTATAGATTTTTGGGTCAATTTTCAATGCAGTCGGAAACTCTGCTCTACTTTAATACTTCCTCGCAGCAGATTAAGATAAGCATCTTCATTCGTGTCCTAAATTCAATGAGATGACAACCCCTACTGTGCCCCTGATTCTGACAAGAGAGAAAAGCCGTGGCTGTGATACGTCTTGTTTAAGCAAACCGCCGCTGAATTCTCAATAAGTTTGACCCGGGTCAGACTTTGCTAAGCCCAGCCTCAAACCCAGACTTAAAAGCACACAGAAGAAAAAACCTACTGAATAATCTCAATGGGATAATTTGGATGACTGGAAGTGTTTTCTATTCACTGTGGCTTCTCTTGCATAGTTCTGTCAGGATACATCTGCTTCAATCCAGAGACAATGTACACGCTGGTATGATGTATACTGCATGAAGAAGTAATAAAGGCACAGATCCAAAAAAACAACAACAAGGTCCTGATATCTTCAGAAAGAGTTCTCCAAAATCACATATAACTGAAATATTATTCAGCGGTTTTAGAGGCCGCAGTGAACAGTGTCAACCTCTCCACGTCACACAAATTTTATGGCGAGAATCAAGGAGCTCTCTGTGGCCAATTCAAACTCCCCTGCATTGTATTGATCTGCCACTGACACGGCTGTAATGCAGGACAGTGCTGCTAATGGAGGGTGATAAAGTAACTATAAACCGGGCGCGACTCGCCAGTGCATCACTGTAAAAAGACTGATAGCAGCAAACAAGAGCAGCAGATGCAAGCGGACTAACAAATAGGATCTCCACACTTTTATTTATTTATTATTTTATATATATATATACTCCCATCTGAAACACAAAGAGACCTTTTATGGGTTCTTTGTGCGGATGACAATGAGAGAGCATTTCACCACAGAGAGCAACAAATGTAAAGTGTACAATTTGGGGGTCTTTTATGATCTTCCGAGACTGTGAGCCTCAAACGTAGTGGTTACTTTCCACTTGAGCCTTAAATATGCATGTGCTGAGAGCTCGCTGGTGGAAAACAGTTGGCCTTTTTGTTTGTTTACCATGTCTCACGGGAATTTCTGTAAAATGGCTGAAGAAAGCTAATTGCCTTTTTTGTTACTCCTAACCTTTCACATTTGAATGCATGTAACTTCTCGCAATTACACTGGGTGCCAAAGGATATGTGATTTTCCCATTAGATTTCAGTAATCTGCTCCCGTTGGACTAAACCTACAGTAATGCGCGACACACACAAAGCCCAGCAGTATCGTACAATTAAAACAAAAACACTGCAATCTGAAATGTTTTGTTTTTTTCCCTTCTCCTTTACACAATCTTATAGCTGCGAGGGTTGAATTACCATCACCCATCAAACATGTCACTCGCAAAATTGTAGTGTAATTATTATTGATTGCCACAAACCAAGTCAAATTTCAGATTTATTCTCTGGCTGCGGGGATCGACTCTTGTTAAAGGATGCATCAGCTCTTGTTTGTCCAGTTGAACAATCATCTCTCTGACCCTCCGGCTATCCTATATAAACATGACCACATTTTACTGCTTATATGAGATCCATTTACGAGAAAATATTGCACGCCTCTTTCGCAAAGCTGGGGGACTGACAGGAAACAGATTAACCCTTCTTGGCCCGCAGTTGTGAAGCTGCGACATCTATTTCAAAGTGTCTAGCGGTGCCTATTTCTGAACGGACGTAGATAAAAACTGCATATCTCAACATCCCAGACCCTGAACCGTGTCATTGTAGTACTTTCAATGGGGAAATATTAATACTATGAGGCTCAAACAACATGGCTTTCTCCTGTTAACTCAGAAATAATTCAGAGCACGGTTTACAATTTTCAATGGCGAAACTCAAAATATACAAGCGCAACTAATGCTTGGGTTTTTTAAAAAAAAAGAGTCGTCAAACATGAAGTAGTAGAGGCAACAATATCTGGACGTGAGGCTTCATAAACATATGATCCCATGCATTTCCCATGATGCAACCTGATAGCGGTATCTGTCTCCCAGGGCAGCTTCTCCAGTTTGCAATATGAGCTTTCAGTTAAAAATTTAAAGTCAAGGTATCTGATATCTGGAGTTATTTTTGCAAAAAATGTGAAAAGCTCTATTAAGATCTGAACTTTTTGTGTAAAACTGCTGGAATTTTCTTCCAAAAAACTCAGAATATGTGCTGAAATATGAAATATATTGTTATTAAAATACTCAAGGATAATTATGCCACAACAGCAGAAATGCAGTTTCATCAGTAGCTAATTAGCTTTTTTTGTTCATTAAAAAAAAAAAGAAAGTTGGGCTTTTGCAGATAATTTTACAAACAGAGCAAATAGATAATGAAGCAATTATTTCACACAGGAAATAGTATGGCCAAAGTGTTTTTGGTTTTACATTCTGTTAAAAACTGAAGCAGACATTGAGAAGAAGAAAAAAAACCCAAGAAAACAAACAGAAAGCGGTGAATTCTTTTGCTAATCACAGGATTTCTAAGCTGCTTTTTAACCTTGTTGTAAGCGGAATTTCATTTTCACAAAGCGTTAATTTGTTTGAGGTTACCTCCAACATTTAATAACATCCAAAGGTTACAGAACGGCGTCCTTCAAGCGTAGTTCTTAACAGTTCTCACGCTGACTGACAGCTGAATTAGAATTAGTGCTGGCATTGGTCGGGCACAATCACCGTGGATGCTGGAGAGCTTGGATACATCTGCGGTAGTTTGCAGTAAAATGACAGCATATGCATAGTGTGCGTAACCCAAAGTTTTATTCAAGCCCATTCTAATTAGCCAGATTTTACGGCAGCCATACTTCTATTGTGATGCATTTTTCCATCACAGTTCTCTTCGTGTCCCTAAATGGTAACACTGCAGTTGATATTGAATGGAAAAAAAAAAGCTTTTTGAAACTGGGAACATTGATTGAGCTGTACTTGAGCATAGAAATAACATATGAATCCTTAAATTGACTGCTATTCCCCCGTTCTGCAGCGCTATCGATAGTCCTCATTTTTTGTGGACTATCCGCAGTGTTAAATGGATGGCTGATATAGATTTCTATTAAGATGGTGTAGCAAATTTTATTTTTACTCCCAGCTTCTCTGTCAGACTCTTTCACAGCATTCAATACTGCGTCTATTTTTGGTTCCATTTAGCTTCCAAGACGCTTAGCTTCAGTATACATCATGCTTCACACTATCATCACCTGGCAAAATAGCCAGTAGCACATTTCCATCCCTCTTGCCCGTCCTCCTCTCACTTCTACCACTTGACACGCTTTTTGTGAACCGACTACACTAAATCCATATCTGCCCCACCACCGCTTTTGACCTTCTCTGTTCACTTTCTTCTGCACCTTCCCCTGTCAATCCAGCTGCCTCTTTGCTGTCTGCAGCCTTGCAAATTGAGTGAACACAAGTTCCGGTTTGCCGGATGAGAACGGCTCAAATCTGGCTTGTCTGATGACCTGTCTCACTTTCAGCAGCTCCTCACCTTCTTATCAACATTTATTTCAGCCGCTAAACTCGGCCCTCTCCGTCTAATTCCAATCCTGCGCTCCTAACCTCGGCAAATAATTCCCTGTATCTCTCCTCACCCCTATCCTCTCACTGCTCTTGACTCTCTTAATCCTGACGGTTGCGTCACCTGCCTTCGCAAGACCTCTGACGATATCTGAGGCTTT
The DNA here is from genome assembly GCF_000690725.1 of Stegastes partitus. Lineage (NCBI taxonomy): Eukaryota > Metazoa > Chordata > Actinopteri > Pomacentridae > Stegastes > Stegastes partitus. The sequence continues at coordinate 574,311 of NW_007577832.1, read as the reverse complement.
TTCTTAACTACTCGCTAACCCTGTCCTCAATTCCCCCCCTCTCCTAACTACTTCCTCGGCTGACCTCGCTGACTTTCGTGTAAATTATCTATCTCCTTCCTCCACAGATGAGGTCCTGAAACTGATCTACAGTCTTGCCACTTTTACTGATTGCTATCATCAGCACCTCTGTGATGGCGGACCGATTACAATCTGCCTTCAAGTCAAGTGAAGTGCTACTATGGGAACACTTCACAATAATGGAACTTCACAAGCTTGGAGAAAAGTTAATCAATATCAATAATGTGTTACTTATAATAACATAAAATGTGTAGCAGCACATCATCGCTAATGAGAGTTTAGACGAGAGGCATTGACGGTGCATCATTCATACAGTACGCCATCGCTTAGTTTGACTTTCACATATGCGTCGGCCGATTCTTCTTTAGGAGCGCAGAAAGTTAGAAATAATTTACTCATCGTACACAAATATCCATCACATGCAAGATGGTGGCGCGAGTCATTCTCCAACAGCCCTGTCTCCTAAAAATTATGTTCCTAAGCAACTAAACTGCATTGTCAATTATGCTTTGAGGGAAACAGATTTTCTCCCAGATTACATTTGTTTGTGATGGATTACCGTTTCTAGTCAACAGATCTTCGCCACGAATTTTATTGCCTTGCTGTTGTTCCTTTGTAGCCAACCGATCACATATTAAATGGGGCGGGACTTGTCACCTCA
>NW_007577832.1:555767-572704 GCF_000690725.1 Stegastes partitus | reverse complement strand
TGCAGAAACATTTATTTTTTTCTTGTTAACAGTTATAGTTTGCCATGTCCAGTGTTGCCATAAACAACTCTAGCCATGCAAATGTTTATTAGATTTTGCTATAGTGGACTGACTTGCATATAGATACTTCCTGTATATCTGCTACAATATAATCATACATCTGCTTCTGCTGTATTATAATAATGGGTCATTTGCTACAGCAGCAGATCTCGGTTTAGCATCGGGGATCATTTTCTAACCTGGCATCACATACTGCAGGAATCAATGTAGAATTACATTAACTCTCAAAAAGAAACCACCACCTTTGAACACTGCCAGCTTCATAAAGGTGGTATTTATTGCACGGGTGTTGCATTAGATTGCATTATGCATTATGGCTTCAGGTGTGTGTTCTTCTATCCGTGCCGTTTAAAGTTAATGGCCTCCCTCTGTGAAAGACTCATGAAGCACATAATTCATCAGTTTCAATCAAGTGTACCTGCAGAAATGCTTTTAAAAGGCTATAACATTAGTAACCATTAGTGCAGGCATATATATAAATATATATTGCCATTGCAAAGTATAAAAACTAAGGGAATAATCTAAATATTTCCATTTTGAGAAGGAGACAGTGTTTTAGAAAATGACTTAATTTTAAGAACTAGCTGAAGACAGGCTCAGGAAACATACACATGCAGCAAAAGGTGGGTTAAAGCAGATGGTGCTAATCAGGCTTTCTTAAACCACTGATCTCAGCGGTGAAACGCCTTCGACAGACAGGAAGAAGCTTATATAAGACGCAATAAGCAAATCATCCCAGCAGAAGTCTACAGGGAACGTCAGTGGCCTACGGTGAGCACGGACCAAACCGTAACCAACCAACTGTAACGACGAACACCAGGAGCAAGCGGTGCCAGTTCGCTGTATATCAATGTTCCTCTTCACCCACACTGTATTCAGCTGCATGATGGGAAAAACAATCACGAGGAAAACAATACAGCAATCTGATAACAGACGCCGCAGCCATTAATAGGCACACATCGTACAGCACAGAGCCTACACATTATCAAGTGTGCGTGCAAGTTCATGCTCATTATCAAACTGTTTAGCTGCACACATCAGCCACAACATTAAAACCACTGGAGTAGATCCCCCGCAGTACCGACCCACTGAGGCATGGACGCCACAATAATTCTGCAGATGGCTCTGAGATGTTAGCAGCAGATCCTTTAACTCCTACAAGTTGTGAGCTCAGTCCTGCATGAATCTGGCTTGTTCTTATTTCCCACGGAAGCTTGATCGGCTTGAAAGGCCAAGAGGAGACTGTAAACTCTTTGTTATGTTCCTTAACGCATGCATGTTCGCAGTGTGGCAGGGTGCATAATCCTGTGGAAGAGGCTACTGTGCTGGCAGATGTATGTGCTATGTGCTGCAGTGTTTAGGTGGGCGGTACATGTTAAAGTAACATCCACATGAACGCCAAGAACCAAAGGTTTCACTGCAAAGGCAATCATGCCGCAGTTTGTGCTGCAGTAGATTTTCTAAGGAAGTAAGCCACAGGGGCCGGCCTTCACTCCCCACATGCACCAATTACCCTGCTGCCGGTTCACCGGTTGCCCTTCCTTGGAGCACTTTTGGTCCATACAAACCACTGCATATCAAGAACGCCCAACAAGTCCTGCTGATTTGAAGAGGACCTGACCCAGCCATGTTTAGCCACAGTTTCTCTGATGTCTCTCAAATTCTTGCCCACATTTCCTGCTTCCATCCCTCAACTTCAACAACCGACTGTCCATTTGGTGCCTAATATATCCCGCTCATTGATAGGTGCCATGGTAATGAGATGATCAATGTTGCTTAATTCACCTGATTTTTAATTGAATGGCTTCATGTTGGAGCAGCTCAGTGTATAATCCATGTAAAAGATTTCTCATTACCGCTGTTTCAGTCCTTTGCATCACGTTGTGTTCATTTTACTTCTAATGAATGTAATGATGACTAATCACATGCTGTTATCCAGTCTAACTGTATCTTTTTGATTTGATTGGATGAGTAAGATGTTTTTGAAGTCATATGTGTTTTCGTTCGCTCATCTGGAGTTTTGCTAATTTGATTCTCATCTCTGTCTCATCAGTGTGTTTTATGTTCATCACGTCTTCATATGTTGGATACTGCATGGGACTAATTGGACATCAGAGAGCAGACGGGTATTTTTGTGTGCTTTACTTCTGAAAGTGTTGTCTCATAAAAACACGACTGTCACATGTGCATAAAAAAGTAAATGGAACAAATATAACAAGCACCAACAATTTGGGCCTGAGCCAAGTGTCTGTATCCATGAGAACTGTATGTGTGCACTGCACTGAGCAATACCAGGACCATCTGTAGTGGCAACTGAAAGATACACTGCATGGCAGTAGATAAAAGAGACTAGCTGACAAGGTAGGAGTTAAGGTGGGTTGTATGCTGTGCTGAATAAATGGAGTCTGGACTTAAATACTGAGGCAGCGTCTGGTTTCTGAACACCAGTGGGAAGCTTGTCCACATCCAGGGGTTCCTATTGTCAGAGGTTTTTGTTCCCAAGTTGTTTCTTTCTGTCGAATGCAGGCATGAGTAATCCTGCAAGGCCATAATCGATACGTGCATTTGCACAAAGTCAGTGAAGGGAGACTAAGAGCGACTGGATTATGCTTGTGTTTTCTGGTTTGTGTAGATATTACAGCTGCATATTTGTGGATGGCTGATTTGTGTGTGTGTGTGTGTGTGTCTGGAGTTGTGGAGGCCTTCGCAATGCAGCAGTTAATTCTCTGGGATTCGGCTTCTGAAGAAAAAGATAGACTAAGTAATTCAGATTACTTCAAATGTAAATAGACTTTCTCTGGATAAACACTCGGTGCAGTCACCCTTTGGGGTAACACATTATGAGAACTGTTCCGCCAAGCTTTTATTTGATGTCGTATACCACCATTACAATAAAAGGGTCCTGTAATCATATATAGTACACAGTGTGTGTGGGGCTGAGGGGAAAATCTTGCATAACAGGCAAAAACCTAACCGTTGAAAATAATCTGAATGTTAATCTGCAGCCTATACATAAAAGTGATTTATTTGGCAGGTTTTAGCAAAAAGCAGCTGAGGACAGGAGGGTAGACGCCAACAAGCTGAAGGTTCCCGGGACCATCAGCATCAAAGGTTGCACTTGAGTGAAAGAAAACAAGGACTAATGCAGAGCCCTGGTCAGAATAGCAGGTCATTTGTTACTTTCATTAGAGCTGTCTCGGTGCTACTGTACACTGCAGTCTGAGGCAGATTCATGGAGGTGATAGATACTGAGAAAGTAAGTGGGCTCAAGATTGAAAATTGGTCCGTCATTTTTCAGACTTCACTGTTGCTGATGAGCTTCTTTAACACTTGCTTGAAAACTGCTACATTGTCAAATAAGAAGCAAAAGAAATACGGAGAAAATACATCTATTCAGAAGACTTTGAGCTTTTGCTGAGAGAAGGCTTTCCTCCAGTAGATCTAGGAGGATGGTGTCTATACCAAATTTAAGTCATGATTCATACATATCTCGATAGAAATAGAATGAATCCTCAAAATCTTCAGTGTCTGGCATAGCCCACAATGTGTATTTTCAGATTTTTCCCGGACGAGGATCCGACGAGAGACACCACACGAGATAGATTAGACAACTTTGGCCTTTCCTAACATTTTCACTCTCAATTATTGTTGAAATAAAGTGAAAACGTCCTCAGTGAGGCTCAGACACTTATTAGGACTGTCGAGCCAATTATAAATGATATGGGTGTCACAAGTGAGCGGTCCAAGTTGGGCTGGCTCTGTTCTGCCAGAGCTGATGGTGACGGGTAACAGATAAAAGTCATGCGGAGGGGTGATATGTAAGGATTCCAATCTGAAGTCTGGAAATCCAGTTTCATCTCATAATGGTGTTTTAACTCATGACAGATACTTGAGACAGACACCAGCAACCGACGACTTCGCTGATGTGACATCCAGGGGAGTCCAATTCTCTGTATAGAGAACATCATCTGACAAACTTCTACATCAAGGATTTCACCACTTTTTTTTGATTTCTTTTCTGGTGTTTTTTTAGCACAAACGTCCACTGCTGGCAGCTGCTCTCGCTTTGGTACAAGGATACCGACACTTGGCAGGAGTTGGTTGGAAGCAAGGTTATCTAGCACCTGTACTCCAGTGGGTGCTGACCAGTGGTTCAGTGTGTTATCTGGTGTATTTCCCTAACGGTTCGTCCTTCTCCCTGGCTGTCAAATACTAAAAAGTCTTGTTTCCACCATTGTGTAGTTTGTGAAGTCTTCAAAAGTTTTAGTTTGTCTTCATTTTTTTCCCCGAGCTTAAATGACAGATGGTATATCAAGGAGTTCATTTTGAAGGATTTTTTTTATTTTTTTTCTCTGCGACACATTTTTTTCTCTTTTCTGGAGAGAATCATCATCTCACCAGTATGTCTCCTATAACTCATGAACCAACAAAACGCATATTTGAATTGATTTCATAGAGCTTGTTGATTGCAAAGAGCTAAGCTCCGAGGCAGATGACTGTGCTCATAAGAGGGCTACGAGTTCCTCCTTCTCCTCGTCGCTGCCAACTGACACTCCACACTGCGAGGACTGCTTTTGTCTCCCCAGTCCAAAGATGACATTTCAGCCATAGAAGGGATGTTATAGTGCCATTTAATTGTTAACTACAGATGGGCACAAACTGGAGCGTCGCCGTGCCAACATCTACCAGATTTATCCGTCCCGACAATCAAATGTGAAATCCCCATTAGAGGCTTGGGTTGGGGAGTGACGGTTAGGACAGATTATCTGGTAGAATGAAAGCTTTACAGATTTATCCATCCATCTTAATCACTCTAATTGACCTGTGGACTGTTCTGAGCCGTCCTGATAATATGAGAAATGTTGGGTATCAGCAAACGGAAAGGGTGCTTTAAAGAGGATCAATGCTCCTCACCTGGCATGGGGAATTCTGTTGCGTTGGTTTTCCTTTTATCGCTGCATATTAATTCACGGCGCGATAATATGCATATTAATGCATGTGTCACCACCACCGGATGGTTTGAGATTAGAGGTCCTGACGTTGGAGCATCAGTGACATATCAGGAGTCAGGAGGATCATCTCCACTACGCTGCTGCTGCATGCGTAACACTGCGTTTCCTCATCATGTAGACAAAAAAACAGAGCTGTGAGTTTTTGCCATGTGATTCATTTTGAAAATGGATTTTTTCAAATTTCACTCATGTGGCCCCAGTATTTGAAAAGCATCTGTTTTTCTCAATCTACCATGAAATTATACGCGGTCTCTCTATGCATCTGCTCTGCTCTCGTTTAATGTGGAACCATTATTCATCTTATCACTCATTTTGCTACACAGTTACTAATTGTTTTGTTTTACAAGCAAAGTTTTATTAAAGTTGTTAACGGCTGCAAAATGGATTAGTTTGCCATCTTTCTCCACGCTATCTATGGATTCGTGTGTCAGCTGAGGTAATTGGATCATTGATCTGTTCATTCATCCCTGTATTTGTCTTGCCACATGTTGTAAAACTGGTCTCAGCGGAAAGTTTTGCTGCATTTGTCTGTGTTTTGTGTGATTAAGTTCAGCCTCATGAGGTGGAAGCTCACACCTTCCCCATCATGGAGACTGATTATCACTACAGCTCAGCATGACTTTCTACTGTATATTTTTCTGTATGGCTACTAATTTGATTCTGATTTATTTATTTTTTTACACTGATGACGTATTGATCACCGGACAATTGGTGCTACACATGTTCTAGTAGCGTCCTGTACAGTCTGGCTTAGTTTCCCCTGATTTGGACTATTGCTAACTGTGTGAAAAAAAAAAAACACTCAAACTTGCCCAAACTTTCACTATTTATAGACAAACACCAGCCCAGAAATTCACTCGGCTTCAAGTATTCAGCGAGAGTTTTAGGGGGTGGGTGCACACTCATTTGCACACATTTGCATGTCATTAGCACTTCAAACCTACAAACTTGAAAGGCTTTCCTTGTCAAGACACTCTAATCTTCCTCTCTCTCTCCTTCTCCCTCTCTTTTTTTCTGTCGTACTCTTTCCCAGGTCTGCGCTCTCTCACACAAGCAGTGATTAAGAAGCTCGGGACATCAATTAGAAAGTTTAACCTTCTGTTCAGACTTATGACAGTTTTCCCAGATATTGACACCTGTGATGTGCTTGTGTTTTGTTTCGCCGTGTTGCGGTTTAGAGCTACACGGAACTCAGGCAAAAACTTTAAAAAATATATAATAAAAAGGCTTTTGAATCTCAATGCAGCACAGTTAACCAATAAGTAGTTAAAAAGTTTACCTCCTTGAAGTGAAAGTGAACAGATGTAATGATGTCCCTGTTTTTCTTTTTGTTCTTTATCTCACTGGTATTTATTTCAAAAAGTTGTCTAAATATATTCAAAAGCTATTCTTTCGCTGAATTTGCTTTACTGTAAAAAAAAATTCTTCTTTGCACTTTATGGACGTCCATAAGCTACAACTCCAGAATCAAACATTTATTTACTATTTATTAGTCATTTATTGCATTCGCAGGTTCATGCAACTCTGATGGAGTCCTTCGACAGCGTTAATACAAAATTAATTAAACGAAACCACTCCGTTTAACCCTTTCAACTTTAACTAACGCTCAGATTCTCACATCGGATGTATATTTATCTACCTCGATAGGTAGATGCATAGGTTTATTGCGAGATATATCCATCCATCCATCCATTATCTATACACCGGTTAATCCTCACGAGGGTTGCGGGGGGGCTGGAGTCTATCCCAGCTGACTCAGGGTGAAGGCAGGGGACACCCTGGACAGGTAACCAGTCTATCACAGGGCTACACTTAGAGACAGACAACCAAGCACACTCACATTCACACCTACGGACAATTTAGAATCACCAATTAACCTCAACATGTTTTTGGACCTTGTGACCGGGACGCAAACCGGCGACCTTCTTGCTGCGAGGCAACAGTGCTACCAACTGCGCCACCCTGCAGCCCCTTGCGAGATATGTTCAAAAAGAAATCTGCCCCTCATCAAAACAGGAACACCTCACTATTGATTAATTACACAACTTAGAACTGCGAGTGTGAAATTTATTAAGTCTACTACGGCTGTGAAAACAATTAAGTTGAGATACGTAAAAGCCCCGCTGCTCTGCCATAGAAGGAAAAAAAAACAAAACATAATATTATTCAAGCTTTGCTTTTTGACACAATGACAACATCTAATTAGAGATGGCAGGACCCTTCATGAACTGAGTTACACTGAGGTTTATGGAAACAGCAGCGGCAAGCGGCAGACTGGCGCAAACAAAATACATCAACAAAGCTTCAACTCCATCAACATCCCAAAAAACCCAAAAGGCATTTCAAAACATGTAATCATCGTCATGCTTTCCTGTACATTGTTCATATCCACTGAACTGTTTGAAAGATGCCGGCTTTGACAACACTACCCCATTTCTTGTCACAAGTTTAGACAGCTTCCTCAACTGAAAATAACCTATTGTTGTCGACAGCAAGAAAATCTATCAAGGACTTTCTGCGGCGACACCTAAAAAAAACCAAAACAGAAGCACTCTCGTAAACCATTACACATTTTGACACGTTTTCTTGAGTTTCTGATAAACTTTTGACTTTTTTCTGCCGCTTTGATTTCATCTCTAATTACAGCAGGCAGAAAGACGAGCACATGTCAGTGTCAATAACTATTTTAACGCTGGCAAATTGATGCTTGCATTGCTCCTCATTTATTGAGACATAACAGGATTAGCTTTCTATGCTTTTATTGTGTTGCTCGAATATAATCGAAATGATGTGCGCAAATTGAGTGATGCACGCTGCACTTTGTAGGGATCAAAGTGCTCGAGACGCCTTTGCTCGCGCTGAGATGACGTGACATTAGAGTTAGTGACAAGGAGTTCAATGTCTTCTCGCATCTAGCTCAAGGAAATTTGGGAGACGCTCGGCGATAGATACCGCCGTATTCCCAAAGCAATGAAAGTAAGCTCGCGGCTCACCGCACATACTAAATTAAGCTGAAGTAACACAATCACCAATAAAAACCAAAAACATACTGACAGATAACCGGTGCGGGGCGGTCCCAGAGACGCCCAGGCAGTCCCTCAGTTCATTATTTACCATGTGCAGAGGTCAAGCGGGGCACGGACCATTAACTACAGGTAACTGACCTGCGATTAATTCTGACTTTCTTCATACTGATGAAGCTGCACTCACAATTCCCCACTCGCCACGAGAATAATTACCATAAAGTCGTACTTTGAGCCGTGGTGGGAGGTGAGTTTTCTCTATTCCTAGTTAATAATGTAATAGTGAACAGCATGTCGGCCCTGAGATGTGGTGGTGGTGGTGCACTGGAGGACTTTCACTTGGAAAAGCAGGGCTCCCAGGGAATCCCAGGTGAAGCCACCGAGGAACGTCGACTTTCAGCCTCACTTTCGTTGCACATGTGAAGTGCGAGATTGTGTCGAGGCTCAGAACAGAGATTATTTTCCAAACTACTGCAGGCTTTAACTTAACACATTATCACCTAAACAAGTCTGTTGTTTTTCACTCCTAAATTGTTTTTACCATCTAAATTCACTGCAGCCTCTTGGCTAAAACTGTACAATTTAAAGTTTCAAGTGCTCATAAGCTGCCAAAATAAACAATTGACAGTTCGCTGAAATCACACCCGATGTGACCAGAAATAGTGCCGCCTGAGGGGATTAGTTTGCAACAACACATGGCTCAGCTGGTGTCTTGTTGATTGGGAGAAAACTTTAATCTGTCTTTAAGCACGCTGTCATGTGTGCAGTCATAAGGTGCATATTTAGGCCGTCTCTGACACGACTGTCACTTTGACATGAGTCATTCGGCGACAGCTTTTCCAACTAATGCACGGAGCTAGTGCTGTCTTAAATATCTACGTACAGCTGATCAAATCTGCAGGTGACAGTTAGTCTGAGTCACCGCATGTAGGATGCAGGCATGAGCCACTCATCGGTGCAGTTAGCTTCGTCCTTCCTTCTGCCGTCCCTGTGTCACTGTTTTGTTCGCTACAGGAAGCAGGAACCTCTGAGCGGATGCCACGCAGAAAAGTTTTGCAGAGGATTTAGGTGGAGGCTAGTTTTTTTTTTGTGACCTCCGAAGCTGCATCCTTCGCTTCATCCCGCCCACGACTACTGTGATTGGTTTAAAGAAACACTAACAAATCAAAGCAGTTTTTCCCCTCTTGGTAACTCCAGCGTGAAGAGTTGCAGCGTGGCCTCTTTTCTACCTTCCTATATAAATTCACAAACGCACTTGAGATGATGTGTTTTCTCATAACCTCACTGTCCAAGGCCAATATTGATTTTTTAGGGGATAAAAAAAATCTGCTTTTTTCCTCTGAAAGTGAAATTGAAGGGGTCTGCTCAGGTGTGATGTGTACTCTGCTACATGTGCTGCCGACAGCGCTGAGCGGATTGGAAACAGCTGCTCTGCTGGACAAACTACACGCTATTTTTAAAGTACCATCTTTTTCTGCGTGTATAAGAAAAATCCTAACACCACATACAGCCCTGCTCATACACAACGACGGGCCAACACGGCAGCGACGGCGCTACATCGGTTAAGCTCTGCTACACACCATCACTTCTGTCAAGTGCTCTGCCATGACACACAAAAATACATAAATTGCATTGCTTTCGAAGAAGAGCTTCCTGAAAGTCAGTAACAAGTGACATTTGCATATAGATGATGGCTTAGCTTGGAACTGAGTGCACACATGACACTCTGATGTGCTTCATTCAAATTCACCGCGGTTACATCAGATGGAGCCTGGCTGCGGGTTGCGAGGCCCGTGTAATCACTGTCATGTACGCCGCAGAAGGATACAAAGGTGAGATCCGTGAGTCACAATAGTTACGGAAAAATAATTAATTTTAAAAATATTGCCACCCCTCAACGCTCACCACAGCCTCATGGTGCATCTAAGTTAAGTCTGTTGCAGGAGTTCTGTGCAGGGTTCACATAAAAAGCAGCTTTGTCCTTTATTCATTACATTTATTTCCAGTAAAACTAATTTAACAATATATTCTGAATGTATTAAATAAGCAAAAGCAGTTAAAGAAAAAAAGGACAACTATTTAGGTAAATTAGACGATCAGTGTTTGTAAGAAAAAAGGCTTTTTTTTTCCTTTTTCTTTTTCTTTTACCATTTTGCAGATAAAAAGAAGAGAATTCTCATTAAATCACCGTTACTTCTCGCTTAAAGAAATAAAATTAGCTTTACTGTTTTTAAACTGGTCTTCCAGCAGTAAGAGAATCCCCCGTTCCATCCTAACTCTAGTCAGCATCTATTTGTATTGACAAATGAATATTTATCCCCAGTCCGCTTGTTGTTTTCCAGAGAACATAGATTAAACCAGTCTGTTGCTTGATAATTGATCTCAGCCTGAGACAGGTTGAGGTGGAACAATGGGATTTCTTTCTCTCTCCGTCTCCTTTCATTTGTGACTTTACCTAATTAAATTCAAATGCAATTCAATTCACTGTTCTATCAATAAACATGGACAGTTCTCCCGGTGCAATACCAAAAGCAAATCCTCTTGTGAGAACGAATATATCAGGAAAAATAAAGATTCACGTCAGATCATTTGATGATGAAATATCACCTTGGTTCCTGCTTCTGCTTTTCTTTTTTTTTTTGGGTCCTACATTTCTTTTTTAAAACTCACTTCTCTGTCTTGTATTTTCCGACTAACTGATCTGTTTATCCTATTTGACATCCTTCTGAGGATGAAATGTACAAGCTGCAGCTCAGTTAAAGCCCGTAAAGATGCTACAAAGAAGACTCTGCACTTTAATTCAGACGGAGAGAAAATAAAAGAGGAACACAAGGGAGAGCGCCGGAGAAAATCGAGGGAGAGCTTGGCAATATTATAGAAGGACAACAGATGCTCATTATTTTTAATTTTTCCAGCTAAAGGTTACTCACTGACAAAACAGAACATCCTTTACATGAAAAAAAAAAAAAAGGAATCCCTTAGATGATATATTGGAAGCACACATGTGGAGATATTACCATTCTGGCATTATTACACCCATACCGACACCTCCAAGCAACCAAACACTCCGAAGCATCACACAACAGGGCCGACTATAAAAACGTCTCTTTTCTCATGAAGTTTCTACCTGTAATAATCAGTGGAGCTCCCTCTGGTGGAGTTCAGATCCTTAGCACAGATGAGGAGAGCATTTCAAGGCCTCCACTGCACCTGAATATCCTGATCTAAGAGATTCGTACCATCTGGAGCCCCTGAGATGGGAGGAAGCTACATACGTACCCTACACTTTTTCCTCTATTAATAGAAGAATGCGACACATGTAATTATCACGCAGCACATAGCACCCGTTCCTCCTCATTGCCTCTTCTGGGCGGTTATCTCATCCTCAGAAAAAAAGACACGCACGGAGTCCTTGAGAAAAACTTCTGCATGTGGCGTTCTTTAAGGCTTAAACACCGTGATGCAGCCATACGTCCTCGATGCTGTGTCCACTGCCGGAAAAAAAAAAAACAACCCATTTAGTCTAAACATCAGTAATGAGAAGCAGCTGTTATCCTTCACCAGCTGAGCTCACAATGAAATAACAAGTAAAGTGCTGCAGGCAACTAACTGTGGCTGTACCACTGCCGGCGTCAAATCCGATGCAGGCTCTTCGGAGTGGTTACAATCAAATACTCTGTAATTACTTTATCAAAAGTCTTACGGTGCATTTGATGTGGGAATGAGGGAATGGAGAGGGATGCTGTGTGGATTGTCATGTTGTCTGTGATTTTCTTGGGCTTTGCAGATGTAATTGTGTGTTGTGTTGTCTAGAGATGTGGTTTTGGAAGTGAAATATAGGACGGTAATATGTTTTTAGATGCTATAACGGATAATGAAAGTACATTATGTGGATTTAATGTTGTTTATTATCAATCAATCATTTTTGGAAAAGGGGGTTGGATTAAATAAGTGTTTATATACTTCTTCTCACTCCTTTTCCAATATGTAGACCTCGTCCAGAAGTGTGGAAATATTTCTTTTTCTATATGTTTTTTTTTGCGATATTTATGTGTATGTATATGAGTGTATGTGTATATATAATATGAAGTCTTTGTTTACTTGGTACTTGTCTTTAAATATTGGAAATAAATATCTCAGTCATCAAAAATAAAGATTTTATTTTTTTAAATTTTTTCTTCTTTAAGGTCAACATGATCGTGTTAACATGTTTTTACCATTGGTTTTTGGCTAGCTGGAAGTGTGAGATATTTCTAATTGTGCATGTTTTTTTCCCCAAAAGATAATAAAAAAGGCTGAAACAATGAAGCTCCAAGACCCATGACCCACCTTAAAAAAAAATATGTAATAATGGTCCAACAGTCTCCAACCTCCAAACTATCTACCAGCTGTATAAATGGAGTCATCTACAACCTGAGACAGTGTTAAAACTCCCTTGACAACCACGTAACTAAACCAGCTTTGAGCAGATACTGGACTCATACTGGACCATGTTCTCTCCTTACTGTAGCTTTAATGCAGCGTTACTGACATCAGTCAGAACTACAAATACATATGAACCCATAGACTCAACTCGAGCTAGTGCTGATAGCAGCTCTCATACATGCATGTTTACCTCACTGCAGCCTGCATGCTGAAGAATACCAAACAGACCTCCTGCACTTCATGTGCTAGAGTCATGCAGCCGCCTTAAGCTTGTAGATATCACTCAGGATTCTGGCCACCTAGGTTATTTTGGAGATGGACCGGTGCTGTTTGGTTAAGCTGCAAACTTCCAGTGCCTGTTAGTGCAATCTATGCATCCATCCATCCATCATTTATACACCGCTTAATCCTCACTAGGGTCGTGGGGGGCTGGAGTCTATCCCAGCTGACTCAGGGCGAAGGCAGGACTACACTTAGAGACAGACAACCAAGCACACTCACATTCACACCTATGGACAATTTAGAATTAACCTCAGTATGTTTTTGGATTGTGGGAGGAAGCCGGAGAACCCGGAGAGAACCCACGCTGCACGGGGAGAACATGGAGACTCCACGCAGAAAGATCTCAGGCGTCCTAACCGGGACGTGAACCAGCGACCTTCTACCTGCGAGGCGACAGTGCTAACCACTGATCCACCTTGCAGCCCTGTTAGTGCTAATTAATGTTAAAATTGCATGCTTTGCTTCAACTTACATGTAATAATGGAGAGTTGTGTTTATTTACTGTACAGATGTAGCATCAGCACTGCTCATAAATGCAGCAAAAAGTAAAATTGGACTAAACTTTGTACATATTTAGGAAACACTTTAAATGAATGAACATATATTGTCACGATTAAATAACAGCACTGACGTTAGTGGTACAACACATTTATGAGAACCCTAATTATCGCTGCAAGATAATGAAGAACATGAATATATATGATGATCTAGAAAACGCAACGGCGGTTTTTATCACTTATGAGCAACTGACATACCACTATTCTCTAATATTACACTAAAGAAAACTGTGTTGCTTGACAATGACATTAAAAAAAAACAAAAAAAAAACTCTTTGAATGTATTATTTAACTAAGCTGAATATGTAAAACAGCAAAATCATTGACAAACACCTTGTGAAAGCTTTAACTATCTGCAGGCATGGTGAATTTTCTTGACAACACGTCTGTCCCATGCTCATTAAGTCCTGTAGCTGGGAAAACAAGCCTTTGTTAGCTGAATATGGACACACGAGTCTTTCATCTGCAGTGTTGGTGATGGGCCTGCATAATGTACTATATAATACAGAAAGAAACCAAGACAGAGGCATGGGTGGAGAAATTAGCCGCGTGCATTATGCATGCACGCTCATACACGCATGTATTAGTATGCATGCATCGCCACTAATGCCTGACTTGCAGATGTACAAGTGTTTTGGAAGACATCACTCGCACATGGAGAGATAATGAAAAACAGATACTGTACTCTCGCTGCTGATCACAAAAGGGAGGACGCTACACCTAAATCTGTTTAACTGACTGGAATTTAGGGCTTTTCCCTGATTAAGGATTTCCAGAGTCGACTTTCTTGTTTTCTCATTTCTAAAGCTGTGGTGTATCATTACTGATGCCCTTTTATGTAGCTACACATGATTATCCAAGTCCTCCTCCTCCTCCTCCACAGCACGGGGAAGGTGGCTAGCCTTTAATAAGTTAGTCTTTTACAATGAATAAAGGTGCAGCAGCAGCCAATGCCAGTGTGAAATATGTTGATCTGCTGCGTTTTGTCAATGCAGACTGCTTGCTGGTTAGCATGCATAAAAGATGCTTACTCAAGGCCTCTGCAGGAATACTTTATTCGATATCATGTGGTCAGCTGCACATCACGGAGGTGGGTGAGAAACAGAGAGACGGGGTTCCTCCGACTGACAATTCGGCTTCTATGACTCCGAAATCAATCAGAAACTTAATGTACCAACTGGACTAGTTTCCGTGACCAGGTGATGGGTCTGTCAAGGAATGTTGCCAACAGGTAAGTCTGCTCCCATGTTTGCAATTGTGTTGCTTTCATACAGCAGCTGGGTGGGGAAGTGTGGGACATGGCCCATTGGCTTTAAGCCTGGAGAACGTCCTCCCTAGCAGGATGGATCAGCAGAGGAGCGACAGCATCGTGGATTAGTGCAGCCTGTCAAGGTCTGACGGTGCAGTGACAATTTAATCGCCGAACTGGCTCCCCATAGAAAAAGGGAGGATGAAAGGAGGAAAAACAGGAAGGGGAAGTTAAGAGGCTGCGGTCTTCATTTATATGATTCATTTTGTCATATCAGATTCCGTTAATACTGCTGTCAGCGTCTCCTGGGTCCTGAGAAAAAGCATAAACAGGCTGGAGGAGACAGACAAACATACACGGGCACTCTGAGCCTGTCCTTAAGCTTAACCCTACAGCAAACTACCAATGGAAACAGCTCTGTTCCTCATGGGGAACAGAGAAATTGCAGAGATTTTTTTCAGATTCCTTTTGTGCGATTTCTTGTGCTTCCTCGTCAGGATAAATGAGCACGTCCCCTACGGCATTTGGATGAACACACACGCATTCACACGCAGACACACACACTTTTGTTATGTAATACTAGTTTTACTAGTTATCCATCTGCACAGATGGGTTTCGAAGAAAAAAAGACACAAAACAAATCAATGTTCATTCAAATGTGATCTAACGTCTTATGTCAGCACATCCTTGGATGAAGCAATCAAATGTGCAAATTTGTGTCATGAATTATTCACGGCAGCAGTCATTCATGCCATTAGGTGGCAATTATTTTAATGTCTGATCAATCAGAATCAATGCAGACAATACATTGCAAGCAGCATTCGAGTATTTGAATGTAGCTGCCACAGCAGTCTCACTATAAGTGAGTCAACAACTATTTTTTTTCAGCTCCTGGCTTCACACTAATGAGGGAAGAAGTTACCATGGTAATAGTAGATACGAGCTACCTTTCCTTGCCAGGCTTTTAATGCACACACACACACACACAAGCGCAAGCGAAAGACACACACAAGGACTTCATCGTCCAAGCCGAAGAGAATTAAAGCGAAACCTTTAAATATGTACTAATTTTCAAAGGCGTGGTAAAACCTACAAACGTGGGCAAGTTGGGCTTTATTGTCTGTGATCATCATTATTAATAGCAGCAATGAATCTACTTTGCCTGTTCAGTGTTTAGAAGCCAAATTTAATTTGCTTTGATTTTAACAAGACCTATGATAAGCAATAAATTAGCGCTGATAATTTTCTTTTTTTGATCTAAAGTAAATGCCCATTACTGCAGAATGAATGCATTTGTATGTAAACCTTTCAATACCGGCTGCATGTTTCTTTTAATATCTTTGCTAAATCCTTGATACTAGTAATTTCCCCACATTAAAACAAAGGGTGTTCAAATATCCTACCAGCGGAAGATTAAAACAGTAAACTGTCATTGTTGAAATCACCTATTAAAATGCAAAATGCATTCTGTTTAATTCCCTCCTCTCAACGTAGGTCTGGCACAGTCATTTTCCATTTTTATGTTATCATTATGGGATTTGCATATCAATAAGAATGAAAAATATTCAGAACTTATAATAATGGATTACTGGGTTTTTAAAAACCCGTGGCGACGCAGACAATGCAAAGTCCAATTCATGTATTTCCTCTTTATGTTTGGTAAGGCACCAACCTCAAGCTGTTCCAACTATAAAGCTAACTTGCAGCAGCTTTGCATCATCTGTGCAACACAAGTCAGTCTCTGTGTAGCGTGTTGTTGATACAATGCCTGTACAAGTCAGGAAGCATTCTGTTGAAAGGAAGCAAATGTTTTCAGTGAACGGAGACTATTTTTCCTACTGATTTTCGCGAGCGATATCTTCCATTAAAGTCGAGAAGAAGAAAAAAAAGAAAAAAAAGATTTTGCATCACTAAGGCTGAGAATGCAGAATGAATACATGTTTGACAAAACGGATGAACTGTAGGCAAGCAAACAGATTCTGTGTGCTTTGTGACAAATGGGGGAAAAAAAAAAAAGACAAAAGAAAAGAAGAGCACTTGCTTCATGCAGGTGCACATACACAGACAGGAATAATTCACGTCTGCTCTATTGCATGGCCTGGGTGAAGCATGCGCAGCTTCTCAGTGCCTGAATGATGGTCCCATTGCTGCGTGTCACCAGAATAAGACACAATGCTGCAGGTGGTAGCCAGAGAGCTGCAGCGCCCCGACAGTGCAGCTAATATATTCCACAATGCCCTGCAACCAAACTCTCTCTGTCCATGTATATAAATATCATAAACTGATATAAATATACAAAGAAAAAATGTAATATACATAGCAGAATATA
>NW_007577832.1:544355-554981 GCF_000690725.1 Stegastes partitus | reverse complement strand
GAGAGAGATGTGTGCGCCATTATTCATCAGGTGACGGATATGGTGATAACTATATCTGTCAAACAGTGGCAGGTCCACGCTGCACCGCATAGCTCAAGTGTCCCCGCAGTCTGCCGTAGGTCCTATTTGTCTCCCCGCGTACTAAAATTGAATTCTTATACTGCAACATTTCTTGTAAGATCGCAGAAACATCATCTCTTCCAGTGTTAATTAAATTTAAGGTATATTCGCCCATGGCGGTTGTCTACCTCGAACACAGTGCTTCAGCGGTGGTTTTATTCTCCTCTCACCTGTCTGAGCGCCGCGGCGCTGAATGGAAGAAGGAGGGAACCAGGTGACATGATTGGGTATGACGGCCAGCTCCACGACACCTCTTGATAATGTATTCCCCCACCTTTACATCTTCATAGCATATGTGCTTTCTACTTTTGTGCACTTAGCGAGCCTGACATCTCAGGGCAAAAATGAAAGTGTGTCATCATCTTGCTATCAGACGTGCACATCAAAATCATGTTTCTCCTCCTCCCAAAGGCAGATACGGTGCGAATCTGAATCCACAAAGTGCAATACTGAGATTGGTGATTCATAATAGTTTGCACTGCATGTGGCAAGTCATGCTTAACATGTGTTTGTGTTTCACATGACACATACTCTTTATTTTTAGACTTATGTGATGCGAACAGACGTTGCTGGGCAGAAGTGTTTTTCTTAAGGAACCTGACACGTACTGCACCACTCATGGAAACTTTGCTTTCAGTAAATGTCGTATAACTTAAAGTTGTTGAAGTTGAACAAATCATATGGGAATTTAAAGTTGCTTTTTTATGAATGTTATACCGTCCCAAAAAAAAGTCCTTAATGTGGTATATTTGGCATTTGGCAAACTCTGATCACCTCTCATCTAAATGCCAGCTCTGGTTCGGTTTGATCCGTACATCCTCCCATTTGTTACTAATCAAAGGCAGATAACCTTTTAGCAGTGAATCTGATAGTTGACTTAAGTGATGGTTTAAAATTCCTTAATCAACAATAATTGCTTGTCATCTACGATCCTGTATGAGCCGTCACGTGTCGAGCCCCACATACGACCAGACCTTTGGATTCTTGTACATTTATTGTACAAAAGCCCCGGCGCTGATGTGGAAGTAGGTCTTAAACTCACATTTGCATGTTTATTTTGGGAGCCTTATTAGCATTGGCAAACATGAACATCCGGCAGAGGGGTGGGGGGGCGGGGGTTGGACGGTGGGGGGGGGGATAGGCGGAGGAGAGCAAAGGAAATGTTTCATAACAAAATAAATTGATTCCCAAGTTCAAAACTGTGTTCTCATGCAATGATTCAAGTGTTTAAAGATTATTCTGACATCTTTGCTTGTCTCTTGTTGGAGAATATCCAATCATCTATTAAGCTCAGGGGCCCTGAGGAGACGATGACGTCAAACGAGGCGGCAATGATTAAACCTTTTCTTTTTCTGTGCTTCAGAACACGACTGAATGTGTCTCTCAGATCAGGACGATGATCCGGCCTCGCTGATTGATCAACAGCTGGATGTCCTGCACCCTAAAAGCCCAGCATCTGTCTAACATTACATATTCCTATTTTTCTTGTTTTCAGAAATGTAGATGGACAATATGTGGGTTTATCTTCATGCTCTGTGTCTCTGGCAGGAAGAGGAGCAGAGCATAATACCGTGTTCAGCGTAGCATGGATAGCATAATGGCGCCGCAGCAAATGTACAGCTATTTGTAGCTTTCAAGTCATTGTTTTTGGTTTGTCAGTCCATATGGTTGAATAGCCAAAAAATAAAACTGCGGGCAGCCATTTCCAGCAAATGAGCTGACACAAGCCGACCATGTACTGCGTACTCAGCATGAAATGGTGGAGATTTGAAGTAAACAAATGGGAAAAAAAGAAAAGTTGATGTAGAAGGCCAAACTAAACCACACGATTTTCTCAGGAACCGGTACATCAAACAAATACAGAATTACGTTTGGCAGGCTGTCAGAAATGTATAATTAAATATCTGTTTACTATTTTAATAGGACTTGATTTAATAGTTTAGTTCCAAAGTGCTCCGAACTCGACTCAAGGATTTCTCTTTACCAGAATGTAGCAGAAATGTTTGAGCCGTCACACTTTTACTCACTGTGGGCTCATTTTTCAAAGTCCTGCACGTCTACAGAAACAGCACGACCACGACCAGAACTCAGAAATGTGTTCTGTGCTGCATGAAAGTTATAATGTCATCAATCAGAAAAAAGAAAGAAAGAAAGAAAGAAAGAAAGAAAGAAAGAAAGAAAGAAAGAAAGAAAGAAAGAAAGAACGAAAGAAAGAAAGAAAGAAAAAATGTCAATTTCTTTGCTTACCTATTTAACCAAAATTCAAAAAACAAACAAAAAAAATGGGACCAACATGTAGGATATTTTTCCAGGTGTTACCGATACGGGAATAGAAATGGTGACTCTACAGACAACAGATATTCTACTACAAACATTTCCTAATAGGTCTCCATCATAGTTTCCTATTTGCTGTATGTACACAGCCTGCAGTTCAGCCAAAAAGTCTGAATTTTGAGGTTTTTTTTACAGACTCTGGTCAGAGCAGTGGGTTTACTTTTGGTAAATCTTTACAACAATACCTGTAGTATGAATAGATTTTTATGAAATGTCACAATTTTAAGCACATGTTTGTTTTCCGGTTGACCGCCACATCCCAGATGAGGACCGTCTTTCAAGGACCATCAGAAAGCTGAAAATGCGGCGCCTCTCTCTGTTTCTACAGTTTCTACTTCTGATAAATGGCTTGCAACACGCCTTTCACAACCCGGTGGCAGGTTGTGGGGTTGGGAGGAATAATGCAGATTGTAGGTTTTCATGGCTTCCAAATGTGCTGTTGTAAGTTTTGTTTTGACTCCAACCCTGGAGTTCACCCCGAACGGCGATGTCATTAAACAAAATCCACCTCGCAGTGATTTTTTGAGTTAAATGATCATGTTTTGCTGACTTACTACTCAGACTTCTCTCAAGCAAAAGAAACAACCTTTCAGTAAAAGTACTCACAAACCTGTAATCATTCTTTCCCACAACGGGCTCTCAGCTCAAGAGAAACTGTCAGACAGTGTCTGGGTGAGACCCTCCAGTCTTTCCTGAGTCCCGTATTCAGTCATTCAGCTGTCGCTAATTATAGCCCAGAGTGTAGTTGCTCCAAGTCTTCAGGGTTTCTTGATGCTGTCGCACAGGTGACACACTCAACATTTTTGTGCCTGCCACCATAATATGATATGAAACACACACACGGCATCTTGATGCTATCGTTTCATTATTCCCAGTCTGCGTTCAGTGCAGTGATATACGACTACATTATCAAATAGAAAGCGTTGGTAATGTGAATACTCAAATCAATATCATTTTATGTCACACAGAAAAGTCGGTGTCTGTCAAACCCAAGGCTTTGCAGATAGTTTTAAACAATATACGTACATTACCCAGTTCATTGTCAGTGTGTATAATCTGTTTATAGCAACAGCAGATTTCGTAGCTGTTTTATCTAAACGCACCATTTCCTTATTATTCTCAATTTTCTTTGCTCAACGTTTGCTTTTCTAAGGGGCTTGACTTGTGCTCTTGTGTCATTTATAATGCATCAGTTTTGGTTTTTTTTTTTTTTTTCAGATGAAGATTTAGCCCCTTTAATTCCAGGTAGGTGCACTAATGAGCTGTTTTTTTAATTCAGCACCATTCAGCACAACTCTTTCCTCGGAGAAAATTTCTTATCATGTATTTTTAAAGTGATGTATTTTTAAAGTGATATATCAGAGAGATTTGAGAGCTGAAGTGGATATAAGCAGTGGGCTGCGAGAGGCCGGCAGACACGCAGGGACATACAAAGAAGGGAGAAGCTGAAAGTCCAAAGAGCCGGCGCCGTCTAATTACTAGAGCGTGTATGTACATAAAAGCACATACAATCACATTGGTTGAAAGAATTCTTCTTTCTTCATGTGTGTGGCTTTGTGTATTCCTCCTTCCTCCCTCCTATAACGTATCGCCTCCTCTGAAAGCTGCATAAACAAATGTTGCTTGACTTTTATCACAAATATGAAGAAACATAATTAGATGGCATGACTAAGGGACATTATAGGCTTTCTAATGTGGGTAAATAAGCTGTCACAGGCATTGAAAACAGCACAGGATTGCACTGGTTTCCTCCACCAATTCAATTTGGTTAACTGACAGCATTTTAGTTATGCCTGCCACATTACATGATGTGTCAAAGTACACCGAGGGTCTGTTTACTGAGGTTACCTCCATTTTTCTTCCCCCTCTTGGGCAGTCACAGTGTGAGAGACTGCCTCGGAGTGAAACAAAAAGAATAAAGAGAGACATTAAATAACCCCCCCTCCAAAGGAAAAAAAAGAAAAAACCTTGAGTGAGATCAAAGACGGCTCTCGCAAGACTCCTTCTTTACACCTTCCATTAAAATGCGCTGCAGACTGAAGAGGTCATATCAGACAAGATTTATCCCAAGGTTAATACATGAGGAGAAAGCCATTTTAGAAGACTGCTATCATTATTAAAACTTTTGTCAGACCAAAGTGAAGACAGAGGTTTCATCACAGTTGCTCCCCATCCGAGTTTAATTTGCACGGAAATATTTCTTTGCACAGTTTGGTTGTGCAGATCAGAGAATCAGCTGTGTCTAATGCAACCAAAGCATCTCTGATCCCTCGCTTAGGAGTTTGGGTGATTACGGCTCTTCCGCGCATTTTAGGTGCAACTGTACGACGATTTTCCAGCCTGGTGTGTTTCACTGTTCTAAGAACACAGTCTGTCAGGCTGAAGGGAACGGGGAAAAAAAGCAGCATGAATGGGAATGACCCAGGGTTAGTGACTGGCGGAGGGAGGGCAGCGCGAGGAAATGTCAACGCTAAGGAAGAAACAAAATGTCTCGCTCAGTCATCCACACACAAACGGCATCGCGCTCACCTGCAGTGTCTGTGAACCCCAGCCACGGTTTCAATGATGGAACATTCTCCCTCATTCAGGCAAAAGGCGAGGTCCTTGTCCTCCACACATGGCTTGAAGACCTCTGAACGTAGACTAGGGAGTGTTGGGGCCAGCGCTGCAGACAAGAGACAAAAAGAGACCAATTTAGTTAGCTTCAGGACAAAACAGGAGAAAGACGGTAACTTCTTCTGGTGCTTTTGCATGTCAATTCATAACTAATTGGAACAGGAACCTTCCCAGTTTAATTCCTTTGATGTGCAGCTGAACATGGTGTGCTGTAGGTTTTTCTTTCTCTTTTTTTCTTGAACTGAAATGACCACTCTCTTTAAATTGGAAGACTTCATTCCTTGCTGATTTCTGAACTCAGAGGGCTGAAGGCAGCTTCACCGTGGGAACAGCTTCCTTCATTAAGGAATGATTAAAATTAGTGTTTTCGGCTTGAGGGTTTCTGACTTTGCCCGGTTCAAAACAAATAAAGCCAAGTAATGGTGTTCCACATGCTACTGACTGCAACAGCATGCTCAGTATTACAGTAATCAGTACCTGGGTGTGTGTTCGTTTAAATACTATTTTGTATAAGGCATATGCTCTCCATTTCTGTGCTTGCTGTTGTTTAATCGCAATTCCTCGGTGAAAACCCTGGGATGCTGCTTTGGTAAACAGATAAAAGACACACAAATGAATTATAGAGATAAAGAAGTGAGACAATGGCATGTTAGCAGCACACTACAAGGAGACAGAACAGAGAGCGATGGGCCCGGTGATGTAGCTTTAATTCTCTTCTTCTGGTCTGACCCTGAGCTGCTCTCACATAAAGAGTGCGGCTGCCATGTACAAGCACTGCAATGCAGGGTTCTCCACCCTGTGAAATATGCACAGCTGTCAGACATGTTATCACAGACACACATAAATATCGTGCACCAGCAGCCGCGACCGCTCGCTAATACGCGCAGATCTTCCGTCAAAGTCATCCATGCACGGGCGCACACATGCTAAATACACATACATGTACTGGGTGACAGAAAAAAGATCACTCAGGAGCTCCTCTCTCACTCCGTCATACAGTCAAGCGCTGACGATTGGATTGACTTGTATTATGCCCGATACTTTGCCGATACAATTGGATTACACATAAGATTCTGCTGTCATCCATTTATATTGTGCACACAGACACATTTTTTTTTAACACACATTCACTCACACACATCACATTCTGGTAATTGTCATTGCTTTTTTTTTTTTTTTTTGTGAATCCTCTTTTTTATTTTTTTTATGCCTGATCTGCTTTGGTTGGCACACTCTTCGCTGGCCAGTGGTCCTTTTTTTTTTTTTATACAGCCGAGGCTCTGGTGACCAATCGTATGAGGAGGAACAAAAAACTCGATAATCCGTTTGTTGTGCCCCAGTGTCCAGTTCAATCTATGTTTTGTTTATGGCTATTGATCGATAAATCTGGGGCTCTTGATGTAAGACCCAAGAGATGATGAGAGATCAGAGAGAACACAAAAAGAGATATGTGTTGCTCCCGGGGCGCACCGGGAATCTACTCTGTCAGAACAAAAACTTTGGAAGATATTGTTTAAACCAGTTACTGTGGTGGCTCAAATGACACAATGGCGCCTCTTTCTCATGTTGAAATGCACCCATTCAGACAAAAAAATAAAAGGTAATGCATGTCTGTGCTGTATCTGTTGCACATACTTGATTGCTACTTAGAATAATTTGGGGCTCAGCTCTTATTTATAAGCCGCGAGCGTGCGGCGCGAACGAAAGTAGGCCTCAAACCCAAGCTGACTCCTTCACTCTCTAGGCTTTAAAGACACCGGATTATATGTTGTATTATTAATTCCACAAATTCCCAGAGTGGGATGTTCAAAAGGTTATCTATTCCAAGATGCAACTTTATTAATAGAAAATAGAACACAACGTCCCCTTGTGGTCCGCACATCCCTCGCAATAATTGTCACGGCCTTTAAAGTCCTGTGCATCTTTTATGCAGATAGCGGCGGCGGCTACACGTGAAAAATGACACAATTGATCTTCTAAGACAACGTCCGACGTGTCAGGTCAGTGATTCTGGTTTAAGCGCACGAGGCCCAGTTTTCCAGAGAAAAAAGAGGAAATTGATTTTGTGCTGTAAGCCTAACCCTTGATATATTTACATTAGAAAAGCCAAGGTCACACAGATACCAAGCACCCGTTTAGTACCTAGTAATCTTATCTGTGCTAAAACATTTCACAAACTTTATTCCCGTAAACTCGTCCGCTTATCTTGCGCGAAGCGGTGCAAGACAGCTTCTCCTGATCTGTCATCATCTCCATTATGTTCTGCATGGAAAGTGGCTCAAGTACAGCATCATTTCATTTGTCACATGTTGTTGACAGAGCAGAGGAGTAGGATGTGAACGGCACAAGGTCACCGTGGTACCAATGACACAGCACTTTGGGAATCAATGATGATGATGTATGATGTCTCCATATATTTATTTATTTTTTCCCCCCACAAGGGAGAAAGCTCCCACAAAACTCCGAGGCACATTACAGCAGCACTTTTTTTTTTTAGGTTTGGTATTGGTTCAGACAGAAAATGTGCCAGTTTCACACCCAGAGGGAGAGAGGCTGACATGACTTAAATTAAACATGTTAAGGCATAATTTAAAAGCGCAAAACATTGCTGAAATAGCCCATCTTTGAGAGTTACTGTGGGTTTTCAACACTGCACCTAAACCGATATCCAGTGATTCATTTGAACAGTACGAGGCGTGAAAGTAAATTTACACATTTCAGCATGCCATTTCCTCAAGTCTCTCACCTGTCATTCTACAAAATAAAGGTTCTTCACTGTGTGCAAGGTCTTCAAACAAACAGCCTGTACTGATTACCGCTCAAAAATCTGCAAAAAAAAAACCCCTAAAAAACCCCCCGCTTAAGTCTTAAAGGATTACCTCCACTCTTTTAGCCCCGTTGGCCACGTCAAGGAACAAGTCATCTTCAGATATGTTTGTCCTTGAGCAATATGGGCTGTCAATTTCTTATGGGTTTCCATTTCATCACTGTGACAGCCAAGAAATGGTAAAAAATCTGCAGCACAGCAAGCACAACTCAGGCACTTTTGAATGAGCACCTGTCAAACTGGAAACCGCGTCGAAATGCTGCATTCTTTAAATGTTGTCCTGTCGGAAATAACAGCAAAGTTAACACAGCAATTAGACTAGATTTCTTGAAGTGATAATGGTGGTTGGATTTTTTGATGTAGTCTGTGTTGTCATTTCTTTACTGTGGAGGGACCAAACCCTGAATAAATCAGTGCAAACTCAGCGACTGATCCAAGCAGTTGGAGCAATTTTTTAATCTCAAACCAGTCGTGAAAGCATATCACAAGTTCTTTTTTTTTTTTTTTTTTTTTTTTTAATTAATCTTCATCTTCATTATAGAGGTAACGGCTGATAAATGATGTGTCCCCTGCTCTTCGCTTTTATTAAGAAGTAATGTCATGACTAATTATGACAAACATACTAGTCGCTATTAGGTTCATTTATCAACACTTTTAATGAAGCCTTTTTACAAAATAAAATCCTCGCAACGCAAAGCCTCAAGCAAACTATGAAAAAGTCAGTCTGGTAGGTAGCTGTGAAAACTATGCCTGGAAAATGTGCTAATAAATGGCAGCTGCAGCGGGAGCGTGATTCATCCTGGACTCTTTGAAATCATTTTCACGTCTCTCACACTCCCTACTGCACAAAGGCAATCCAGATTGCCGATTCCCTTGGTAACTTTCAAGGAATCTACTGGCTGGGGATCACAGATTCAGATGATGCTTGAGAGATCAGAGTTATCTGAGAGGAATACAGAGGCTAGTACTTCTCCTCCCCGCTATTGTATCGCTTTCAATCAATATCTTCAGTAAGTCCAACACCTTAAAACTAAATATACAATTTTTTTTTTTTTCCTCGTGTCTGAAATGCACCTCTTTTTTTTCTGACTGAGGGAACATTACCAAACGAGGATCTATTATTGGAACATAAAGGTTACAGTAACGCCACAGGAGAAGAAAAATCAAACCCCCAGGGAGTTAAAAACGAAAACTAGTGAATCAAAAATAAAACTGAATGTACTTTTACATTTAGCTGAATCCATTGTAACATTAATGGAGGTTGTAATTATTATGGAAAAGGACACAGACTTAGCACTTTATGTTCCTCTTTATAAATGCAAACAGCCAATCAAACTGCACCAAAACTGGAGCAACGTCTGCAGTCAGATATTACTCTGTTCAGTACAACATGGGTGTACGGCTTTCTAACGTTTAACCGCTGAGCTTTTGCTTGATGATTTGCAGCATGTAGCAAATGAAAAAAAATCTAATGACAGCCCAATAAAATAAGCATCAATTCTACCCAACACGGACGCCTTGAAAATTCGGGTTACCCCTGAGAAATGGGCTGTTTTTCAGATAGATACGATTGTCATGCATCGCTACTTTATGCCCTGTGATTATCTTAAATGGAATAAATAGTGAATGCTCCATTTGTAATGGCTTACTACTGTTATTGTCAGCGGCACATGTCACCTCAGCTTCGCGGTCCCACTTTCACTTTTTAGCTCCAATGCTTGATTACCTTCAAATGTTAATTACAGTGCGACTGAAAGCAGTGGTTATATTACAATTTTTGCCGCCTCAAATCAAGTCAGTTTTTTAAAAATCTTACTTCATGCTTCCGTGAAGTTGGAAAAGAACTGTTGTAGAAAAAAAACACTTTTATGAGACCACGGTTGCTCCCATACTCTTCGTGTACACATGTGTACAGTGTGGATGCAGTGGAATGCATAAACACATGCCCGAGACAGAGCATCCCCGCCATAGACAACACAAGAGACAATTCCATTTACAACTGTAGCATTTTCCTTCTATGGCTTCCTTCTAATGTGCTCATTAGTGTTCTTGTGCTGAGCCTTATCCCTCAGGAGACAGTGGTCGGGAGAGAACCGACTGTGTTTACTGCAGCACACATCAAAGAGAGCCTTACTACGTAAAGGAAAAGTCCTAAGAGAGCTTGCTGATTGCTTACCCATCATGCACCGCTGCCTTTTGGACAGAACCATATTCCGAGACGTATACAGTGCAGCGGATGTGGGCAGCACACTGGCCTTGACAATGGTGTCAGTCACAGCGGTTTGGAAATTACTTGAACTCAATTTTTTTTTCCCGCTCTGGAGCGGCACTTTAACCTCTGCAGCAGGAATCGGGAAATTGCTAATTAGTGATCTTCTTATTACAAAGAGGAGAATAAATAAGCCGTTTTTGCGCACCACGCTTTCAGCTTTGGCAAAAAAAAAATCTCATTTCTGTACCTGTTGAGATCACTTTAGAGCACATCTTCTGCTTCACATCACATGAAAAAGCGGCAAACATATGGTTTTTATATGCTAATTCCAATAGTTTAAAGAGCTTTGGAACGCTGTTATGCTTCCTACTTGTGCAGAAAACTAGCTTTGCTCCCAGTAGTGTTACCTTAATGAATTGTGTGCATGTTTTTTTTGCATATTTTTAGGCCATTAGTGTACTCTACAATCATTACAGATTAGCTGGAGGTCTATACAAATAACTACATCCAACTACAA
>NW_007577832.1:508141-544000 GCF_000690725.1 Stegastes partitus | reverse complement strand
CTCAAACAAGCAGGATCCTAACACCACTTTTGGCATTTATCAAGCAAGTCTCTGTGAAATCCTTCTTTGTGTATATAAAACAACATCAGTGGCATATTGTGATTCAGGCACCATGGCACAGACTGAGCCTTTATGGCTGAGTAACCTTCATTAAAGCAATTTATTCCAACTGCAACATGTGCTACGATACATGCTTTACTGTGAAGGAACAGAGGGCATCGAAAGAAAAAGCTGCGCACGTACACAAGAGGAGGGAGAAGTACTAACTGCGAGATCGTCTTTTATCCTTGAATACTTACAGAAAGCCCTGGTCAATACGTGTGAGTGTACAGTTCAGTAGGAACACGTAGCATAACCTTGTGAGGTCTGCTTGTCAGATGTCACCCACACACACACACACACACACACACACACACACTCACACAGAAACATGCACATACATACTATTCTCCACTTGTATCTTGCATGATCATCAAGGCGATGAGCCTTGGGGGACCTTCCGTCCCTGACATGACACAAACAAATAGCAGCTGACCCTCGGGACGGTTGGTTAAAGGTGGCAGTTGCTGCCTGTAAGCAGGGTTAAAGAACACATGACCTTGGTTGCCATGGCAGCCCAGTGATAGACAGTTGGTGGGACGTTTGTCAAAGACACTGTAGATGTCCTTCACTCCAACCACTGGTGGCCTTCGAGCCCCGAGCTGTGACATTCTGTGTTTAGTGCACGTTAATTGTTTGATTATATGTCGAATGAAGCCAGTTGTTAGGAACCGATTCGCCACTGGTGGGTAGGAGATGTTTTTAAATGTTTGGCATAAGAACTAGAAAAAAAAAAGCAGTTTAATTAAAATTTCCATTGTAGGTGCATTAAGGAGTTTAAAATACTGCTTTTTTTTTTCCCTCGGTCACTGAGACACTTTTGAGTCTAGTCATTATCTAATCATTATTAGACGAACCAAAAGGGGTTTTGAAAGTTGCACACGGTGACAGGCCCAAAGCAGCAGGTTAATAAAGTAGACCCCAGAAGACATCACGCACGCATTAAACCTTAAGGGAACAATTCACCCCCTAATGAAACGCTTTAATTATCTACATTATCTCCTGACCC
This sequence comes from Stegastes partitus, assembly GCF_000690725.1. Lineage (NCBI taxonomy): Eukaryota > Metazoa > Chordata > Actinopteri > Pomacentridae > Stegastes > Stegastes partitus. The sequence continues at coordinate 542,892 of NW_007577832.1, read as the reverse complement.
TGTGTCAGACGAATCTTGATTAAAGTTTGGATGACCACCGTACACACAACAAGTCCAAACCTCCTCCGTTCTCCCAAACAGATCGTAAAGTGACCATGAAAAAAATTTCCCTCGACAGCCCACGCAACATAGAGCTGGTGTTTTTCCAGCCAGTGCACTGTACGTCCAAATTGCCTGTACTGTGCTCCGCCAGAAGGCTCAGCTTGCTTGTTGTCTGATGTGCACTGTAGCTCTGTTGGAGTTGCGGCGTGTCTGCACTGTCAGACACAACCTGCTTCTACAATAGGAGAGGCTGTGCAACCAGAAGGTGTACAACTTCTTTTTTTGGGGGGGGGTTGTTCTCACAAAAAAAGCAAATAAATGTATTGCAGAGGAAAGAAAAGATCTGAAAAGCTGTAGTGTGTTTTTGTCCTCACCAGAGCTGTAAGGACATCACGCTGGAAGTGAACATGATGTCTTCATGAACCTGATGGACTTTATTCTTCATCTCATTACGTAAAAGGCAGCTATGCTATAGTGACCTTGGACCTACCGCTGTTCACGCTGCAAATGCAAATGACAAAGAAAACAAAAGGAACACAGAGGGGAGCGTGGGAATTATTGAATTTCTTGGAAATTACCAGATTATTATCAGAGCTCCACGTCGCTCTATAGGCTTTAATGGCTTCAAAAAGGTAATTTGCCACCTCGGTTGCACAATTTCTCTGAGTCAGTATAGCAGCTATGAAGCCGCAGCGCCTACCTACGAATGAGCATCACAACAGTGGCGCCAGTGACTCCACTTCCTCTGGCCCGCAGATCCTCCTGTAGCAGTTTGTAAATGCAGTCTGCCAAATGTTACCGACTCCCTGTTTAAAGGCTGGAATCAGTAATGATGTTTATAAGAACGCTCAAACGCAGAACAATGTTATTAGATGCAATTTCTCCTGTGCTAATTTGTCTTCACAACCCATATGCAGTAAAATGGAACTAGACAGATAATTTATCCTGATTCATTGATTGTAATTTGTGTTGCAATTAACATAATATACCACCAGGAGGGACAAAATGATGTTACTGCTTATGATCTCATCAAATGAAACAAACATGTAATTTGCTGCGCTGGATCTGGTGTCTATTATTACAATATTTCTGTAATGTGTTTAGATTTTCGCCATATTTCTTTAGTTTGTGACAGATTTGTATGTTTTTTTTTTGAGTGGCATGTCTATTTGAGACGATTTATGTCACGGCGGCATGTCCCACACGTCACATTTGTTAAACTACTGTGATGCAAATGCCAACGCAGCCATGAACGTGCATCCATTCAATCCAGCGGAAACACATAAAGGCTGTTAGGAATGGAACGAGCGCCTCCACCTTACATTTAATAGCGGGTGATGTGCTTTAATGTCATTATCTCCATTACTTACAGAGCAAACAGCAGAGACAACAACAAAAAAACAACTGGAGAAATAAATCTGAATCTGTCAAATGTATATTTAATGAGCGCGGTCGCTTTAGCGCTTTCGCCACAGCAATGACATTAAATTTAAATCTGGACTCCAGGACAGGACACGCAAGCTTGTTGGGAGTTTTGTTGAAATATACATACTTATGGGATTGCTTGGGGAAGGACAGAGAAATTAATAATTCATCACTATTTACAAAGGGTACATCATGAATTAGGCTGAGACAAAAACACAATGAGCTCACACGAATATGCAAAAAAGCCATGATATCCTAAAAAACATGCTCGGATACTAGCTAATAGAAAAAGTTAGGAAAACACAACCCACCTAAATATATTAATCAAATAATAATAATACTAATAAAAACATAATTAGCTGTAGTTATTTTCACAAAGCACTAATTAACAGATCCATCAAAATATTTTGTTGATTTCCATGAAAAGTCTTTTTGTTCTTCAATGCAATTCAATCACAACGCTAACCAGCCATTTATCAAATGCGGCAGATTTGGCTCGCCTGTTAATGTGCAGTTAACTGTTACCACACTGCTGATAGCACACTTGGTCCTGTCTTGGCAGTGTCTGTCTCCATCTGCCTTTTTTTTTTAAAGGCTATATTTAAAACGATAGCATAAAAATTTAATCCAGGGGGTTCTGGAGGATTATGCCGTGCCAGCAGAAACTGGCAGAGAGACTGAGAGGTGCAGTCGGACGAGTACCTAATTGTGTCTTCATTTGCTAACTGTAACATCGTCACTGACATGATGACTGAAGCTGGAAAATGTAGATTTTTTTCCATGCTGATGAGCCGAGGTGCGGCGTTATCAGTGTTGTGATCACTGCACAGTCGTGTTAAAACACGTCTCTGCTAAAGACAGGCATTTCCATTTCCCTTCCATGGGTATTCAACGTGCTATCTCTTTATCCCCAACAAACATATTTGAATTGGAGATGACTCAAAATACTGTTTTATGCAGCGCTCATCTCAAGACGTGTTTTTTTTTTTGCACCCACATCAAACGCTGAGGACAAGGAGGAGAAGAAATGCAAGAAAGGAGAAGTTGTGAAGCCTCGTACGATGTAAAGCATTCAAGAGTTAGTTCATCACAAGATATTCATGTCGCTTTTCTCTCTCTTTTCATTTTCTCTTTTTCCGGTTAATCCAACAAGATGCGAGCAATTATTCACACCTGAGAGGACAACAGGGGAAGGAGGAGCTGTATGCTTAGCACGGGAGTTTGATGAAGAAAAACAACCGCTGGAAATCTTTGGATTTCATTTTAAAAGGCGCAGCAGTCTTTTTATTTTTTTTTTTCCCCCCTCCTTGGCCTTATCACAACATTGCACTCTTTCCCTGCCACTCAGCCACCTCAAGGGAACCCTGGTTATGCTAAAGAAATGCAACATCAACATACATCCTCATCTCAGCAGGAACGGGAGTAAGAGGAAAGGAGTTGAATGATTCCCCAACGTGGAGCAGAGAGTGGCTTCCTGTCAGCGCAGTTGATTAAAATTCCTGGGACCAAGAACGCAGGGTGTGATGTACGACGAGCAGGTGGTGTGGGTTTAATATGCATGAGCGGACAGCTCCTGCATCTGCAGATTGGCAGTCACTGAGCTTGCCTGTCCACTCCCTTGGCAGCTCTCTTGGCATATGGAGCTACTGAGGGCATACATGAGCATAGCAGGGGGCTGGTCTTAGCACCCACTGATACAAGTTTCCCTTTTTGTGACTCCTGAGATCAGTGGGATGGCTACTAGTTTCCCTTTTGGTGGCTCAAAGTAGCCAAAATGAAAGGTGGAGGAGAGCATTTCCTCCTGTATATTTCATTGATTTTATACAAACAGCAGGAAACATCAAAAGGGGGAAGGATTAGAGGAGCCAGTGTATAAATTGACTGAGATGCGGTTTGGGACTTAGGCTTACTCGGGAGAAGATGTGATTAGCCTCTACGCCATCTCAACTGGTGATTCTGTTGATATGAAAACGCAAGCACAGTCCTACTCCACATTTTTGAGGGAAGAGAAATACGAGCTTAGTTACTGCTGCCTTGCACTGTATTTGACACATAAACTGTGACTTGGAAAGGTTTAGCTGGGTAAGTATTTCAGGCAGCTGTATAAAATCAGATTCACAGGGTTCTATGTTTGTGTAGGCACATTGCAAAGTGCTATTTTTCTCTGAGCTTTTTCTCTCTCTCTCTCTCTCTGCCTTTCCCGGGGTCTGTTTGTTATTTCGGTGATGCGACGTGTGCTCCAGTGGGAGGATAGGTGCAGTAGGGGGTGCGTCACCGGCAATCCGGCGCTGCACTGTAATTTTGATGTCAAGTTTGTACAAGTTTTTTGTCATCTGCTGCCTGACTGCAGGTCAACAAGGCACTAAACATGCCACACCCATGTTCTGCTACTTTTTTTTTTGTTTTACATCTAAATTACAGACTTGTCCAAAATCTTAAAATCACATGAGCCCATTTTTTCTCGCCTGTTACACCTTCGTTACAAAGCATTCGGCTAACAAGACACAAAAAAAAATCTGTTGCAATTAACAATGCAGGCAAGGTCAACACCTGAGTCTCATCATATCTGGCTCTACCTGTCAATCAGAGCCTGGCTCATGTAATATACAAGGCTGGATTACGAGGCAGTGAATGCAGCAACATTCATTGACCCACAAACACTCTGTTGGTCTGGATGGATTCCTCGCTCACTGAACTCAGTAACACTAGCAACAGTTTACTTTAGCTACCTCCCACTCAACATACATCTAAAATATGAAGAAGAGAAGCCTGTTGGCAGCTTTGACTGTGCCCTTGGTTTTAGGGGTGCTGTTGGGAGCAGGGAGGTTGGAGAGAGACACCGTTGCAGTGATGCGCCCCCGTCTCAGCCAGCAAGCTATATGAAGATCTTCCCTTTGAGCGGATCGACTCTCTTTGCATCAATTTATGGAAGCGTTTCTCTGCACACGGTTTGAAGTGATGTGCAGTGTCATAGCTTGATGATCCATTGTGGGTAAGTACGCTTGCAAAAACCTCTGTATTCTTGTGTTCCTTCAGGTCCTGTTCTGGTCATTTTTTCATCAAAGTAATCCCCTCCCGCCCTAAAATGGCTTCGGTGCAACTCTATACCGTTGCTTCCTCCGGGATGTGCAGACCTTGAAGTCTCTCCACTCACCCTTTCCCACTCATGGTAGCTTAAGTTCACTGGCTAATCTACAATACTGGCTCAGACACAGTAAAAATACTCACATATGAAAGGCTACAGCCCCTAAGTTCCCAGGATCGGTTCCTTCGGCACCTCAACTCTAAAAGTCTGATTCCATGTTTTTAAGACTCATCGGTGCAATTTCAAGGCGTAAATGCCACGGTTGCTTATTTGCACATGATATGCATTCTAGTTTATAAAAAACACCATATGGACGCTAACAAGGTAATAAACCTGATTTACACCGGAGGGGGCCTTTAAATTGTTTGGTTTGTCCTTTCAACAAAAATGACTGTTGTTTCAGCAAAACATTTACCGCAGTTGACAAAGCTCCTTAAGGTCCACAGATGGAGGAGGTCGGGGCAGATGGGTGGGTCAGCAACACATCACACTTCAGGAGAGACTGCTGTTCGTTTCCCATATGCTACCACCAGGTAGGCCATGATCGCGGTCATCCAGTAGCCAAGATGTTGTTCTGTACTTATTTAAATTCAAATTATTCCCTGACAGTAAAGCAAGCCAACAAGGTAGAACGCTGTCCTGTCAATCGCAGCGTCAAGTCAAATAACATTTGGAGAAAGCGTGAGCAAACAAAACATTGTTCAGTGTTTTGTTCGGTGCATACAGCAGCCACGAGTTTAAAAGCTGATTTATTAAGTCAACTACAAATTGCCGTGTTTATTTGCTGCGCTGGGGCAACCACAGAAACACGCAAAGGGGTGTTTTCAAAAGATAGATATGTACAGATAAAAAATAAACAAAGAAAAACATGATGAATACGACAGTAATCTGGGCCTGGCCTGTGGAATTAACTGCATCAAGTGAATCTGTTCAAGATAACAGAGTCCACGTTAAGTACACCTGCAATGAGTTATTTAGAGACAAATCTCTAAACACAATAAAAACATGCTAATTGGATTACATTAATGATAACTAGCTTGAAAAAACTCACCAGGGGACAACAGTTAATCCCAATTATAAATCCCTCTAACTGTGTGTCTCATGGACAAAGCAAAGCCCCAGTGACTTATGTTTTCCCTTCAGTTTTCCCAGGCCGCCCAGTTCTGCTCCATACAGCTATCCATAACTTGGAGCTGCCTCTCTCTCTCTCTCTCAAGCCAAACAAAAATAAAATAAGACAAAAAAAACAGTCACAGGAAATTTGCCCTGACATTATCACCCCAAAGCTCGACAAAAATAAACACAGGTAGAACCACGGAGGAACACCTTCACCCCGCAAACGCCTGCTGCTCTCAATGGAGCAGTGGGAACAGGATTACATGCCTTTCAGACGGCTCACTTACAGCAGAAAGACACAGCTCTGATCCAATCACGGTGACACATGCAGACACAAGGAAAAGGTTCTGGCTTCGCCTCCCTCAGGAGCAAACTTGACATCAGTATTACTTGACAAGAAGGAGAGTCCATTGACAAAACACCGCTAATGGGGACGATTTAGCACAAGATACGTGGGAGGGGGGGCATGTTTGCGAGGGGTATTAAGGTAAAGCAGTGAGTTTTACTAGCACATATGTAGCTACAGGCAGTATCCTAAAGCAAAGTTGCCAAACACACACTGTGTGGCATCTCCAAGTGCATAGAAATGCCAGACTGGCACTAGCGGCGCGCTGGGTATGCACTAGGACTGGCAGCACTGGCCCTGACGCTGGATCAGTAAAATCCTGTTTAGCCCCCCCTGGCCTTCAGGGAGTGTCTGCCATCTAATTTGAGCCAAATCATGGCCTGTTTAACACCTCGCCACCTGCTACGTTTATTTGCATGAGTGTGTGTGGGAGAGAAGAAGGGAAACAGTGTGTGTGTGTGTGTTTTCAGTGCTGACAGGACTGACCTCATTCTCTAAGACGAAGCATGGCTGCAGGAGACACACACACACATTGATAACAATGCAGTCTGCTAATTGGATGGCTTGAGAATGGCCAACATAGGGATTTATTCATTTGATTTGAATGCAAGTCATCGAGCACGAGTGCACGAGGTGATTAATGGTGATGATTTCACCTGTCACACAGAAGCTGTTAAAATCCCTGTAAAACATATTGCTTCCCCAAAATATTCTTCTTCATTCTCCTCGATGGCCTCCATCAAAGGACGTAGCAAAACATTAAACCTGACGGACAAAAATGTTGTGCGTGAGTGATGGTTGTGTTTTCAGAAAGTGGTTCTCTGCGGTGCATAGCATTTCCTAACAGACATATTAATCAAAGAAGTTTCGCTTAGAGCCATTTGGGGATAAATACAAACAGTCCCCTCATTCCTCCACACAACAATGTTGCCTCTGCTTGATGTGTCACACCGAATGAGAGCCACAGGCAAATGTATTTTAACGACTGGATGTCTGTCTTCAAATTACTGCAGAAGGCTTTCTCTTGAGGAAAACAAAGGTAGAGAATTCTGACTTTGTGGACAATGCGCGAAATGCTGTCGCTTTTCTACGTTTTTTTTTTTTTTTGGTTTGTTTTTGTGTCGCTTCCGAATTTGGCACATTAGGAGCAGAATATAGTGCAGGTTGCTCAAAGCTGAGAACAGAAAAGTCCCAAGCTGAAGCGCAAGATAAAGCGCTTTGAACGGCAAACAAACAGAGCTTTGGTTGGAGAATGGCTGCGGATGAATCAATGTGGGAAAACGACGGCGGATTGTGGCGGCAATTGCACCCCGAACATTCCCAGTCACCTTAAACTATGACCGCTAACAGAAAAACGCTTCAAACGTTACAGCAATCCACTGCCATAATTTAGAATTTTCGTACCGTGATCACAGCTTTTACATCCACACCGGAGAGAATTATGACACGATTTACAAAAGCATTCTACATTTGCAATTTTCCTCTATTGCACGTGTTAACTGCGCAGCCATATCGACCTTAATGTGCTTTAACAACCAGGGAATAAATCAGATTTTAAGCATTATTATTATTTCATGCACTAAAGTCTTAATACCCCACTAAAGTCAGCTGCATCTGCTGTGTGCATTCTGCTGCTGTAAAGTAAAATAACAGTGAAATGATCCATATGGGGAGATGTTCTGTAAGGGCAGCACAGGAAAGAAAATTGAGAAAATGTCGCACTCAAGCTTTGGTATTTTATTAAAAAAGACTCAATTGATTAGACTAAGACATTTTACGTCTTTATTTGCTAACTGATAAAATAACGCTGCATTACTGAGGTAAACGCTCCGGCTCAATCTCGCAGTCACTATTGACAAAAAGGACGTCTGGAGAGCTTAAGAAATGACAAATTGTGCAGCATACCTTAATCCAGTTACGCCACAACAGCGAGCTGACATTACCGCCCTCGCTGCGACATAAAGTAGCAGCTTACTTATTCCTCCTTTGTGCCTCCAGACCAAATGGAACCATTTTGGTGGAAAAAGAGCCATTCAAAAAAAATAAAGCTCCCCGTAAATAAGCTGTCAAAACTGATGCTGATTTTAGTTAATGGTTAATGTGGCCTTTTTCACTTGACAGGATGACTGCTCTGCTGTGACACCCCGACCAGCCTGCAGTCTTTATTCGTTGCGAGATGGGGTGGGTGTTTTAGCAAAAAAAAAATTTCAAAAAAAGGAACTTCTGCCAGAACCTCTGCTTGTCATGTTTACTATATTCATTCCAGTCGAAGGAAAGGTCAAGTACGACTGTACCATGTTCAGATAATGGCTATGGATGTGCACTGGCTGGCACCAAGCGTCTGCAATCACTTTCAAAGTTGCCACTGATGTTTTATTTACTGGATAACTACGAGTGACGGAGAACAGAATAAAAAGAAAAAAAAACTGCAAGCGGTTGACATGGCTCACGAAATAGCACTTATATATCTTGTATGAGTAAATTGGCAGCCGTACCTCTATTTTGTGAGAGCATGGAGGTTTGGTTTCAAGGAAGATACAAAAGAGGATTACAAACCAGCAACACGTTTCGACGCCGTGGCTTCTCAAGCTCAAACAAACAAATACCAATCAAGTGCTGCTGGTGCTGGTGGTGGTGGTGGTGGTGGTCGATTCTCTTACTCCAGTGCTCCGAATCATTATTGGGTAGATTTCAGTGGTACCAGAGACCTTGACAGTTGTAGCGTATAGAGCAGAGTGAATATTTAGCAGGCAGGCAAAGGACCAGTGTTGGTTTTTTTGATAAGAAAACTGTCTACGGATGGTTGGCTGCTCCAGTGCTAACGATTCTGTGGATTACTGTGGACGCTCACACCGACCCCAAAAGAAAGTGTTTCTTAGCTGCTTTGGCTCTAACTGATCATTCTAAGATTGCATTAAACATGGAGTGCGTATGTTATTTTATACTATAATGTGAAAAGCTTCTCAAAAAGTATGTGCATTCTCTTAAAGTTTCACTCCAAAAGACGTGCTGCCAACCAACGTCGCCATCTATGACAGCCATCCTCAGCTATGCATGAGTAAGACAGAGCAGCCAGCAGAGGGTTTCTAACAAAGCCACTGACACCTATCACCAGCAAAGCAGGAGAAATGGCTGATGGTACACATAAACAACAAACTGGTTAGACTGACTGGACTGATAGCACGGAAGCCTTAGAAGGCAGAGGGGCAGAAAGGAATGTTCTGCTTGGAAGGCTCGGGCTTTTTCAGTGAGTATACAATGCTCCAGACTGTCAAATTCTGGCAGCCTCTGCCCCCCGGAAGTCGTGTACGAGGATTGCAGCATGAAATTGCAGGCCACGGGAATGTTTGCCAAACTGTGGAAAGGGGGTTGTGCATACTGTAGGTGAGATTACTGAACTGTGAGAAGAGGCAGGGCATAGGTGATCTTATTTCTGAAAAACAGTCTCGCTAAACAACGTCGGAACGCTGTCGAGTGTTGGCCTCCCCGTTCAGGATACAACACGGAGCATATTAGGTGCAGATTTGAGTCGACAGAAATCAGAGCGTGCGGTGGTTCCGGACCAAACAGCCGCAGACTCGGCCAATTAACGGGGTGCTGAGGCAGGATGCTGTCACTGCCCTTATGAACTATTCAGGATATTTTCCTCGTTCGTATTCTCCCAATCAGCTTGGCACTTCTTGGCATAAAACTGAAAAGCCTTGGTTTCCTCGCAACACATGTACAGATCACATATTTAAGATTCCAATATTTTTTGGCACTTTAGACGTATGGTTCTTATCCATCAAGCCATCCCATCAGGAAGGCTTCTGAGCCAAGTTCACGACAATATAAAACATACAGTCATTACAGCTGACATTGAAAGTCTAGCAGCAGAGAAAATGACATTTTACTTTATTATTCGTGAGTGAAATATGAATAACCTGCGTGGCACGTCCTCATACGACTTTGTACTCGTAGTACACAGTGATTCTCACTACAATTAAAATAATCTTCTGGCCTCTCATTAATACCATAAAGGAATTAAAGATTTTTTGGGGGAATAAAGTTGTAATTTATTGAATTTAGCTGAGCTAAATGAGGTAAGAAAGGCAGAGTGTGAGAAACACTTTCTGAGAACGTCAGCAGTAAGAATGATAAGAGATTATCTCGTACAATTTGGTCCATTTGAGTGAGCTAATTAACAATTGGGAAGGGTGCTACGTGATAAGCCCTGCAGCAGATCCTGTAGCTGCCATCATGTTAGACTGACTGAGTGAAACAGGTGGCTGACCAGTCAGTGGAAACAGAAACGACACCATGCATAAACGTCTTCACCTAATGCTCACTTTGGCATTCAGTTCATTATTTATACAGTGCTGTTTGACAACATAGGTAACCTCAAGGCATTTCACACAGGAAGGTAAAGCCCATACAATATTATACACCATAGAACAAATCCAAAAGAAAGCCTTTGAGCAAGCTCGTTGACAACAATAGGACGACTAATTGCCCTTTCACAGGAAGAAACATGGAGCAGAACCGGGCTCAGGGAGGACGGACATGTGCCTCGACCACTCGGGGTGAAGATAAAAGAACGGCAGAAATCAGACAAACAGCACATAGGAGAGCAATAAACACTGTAGAGCTATAGATGTTAAATGAGCAGAAATGTTAGAAAAAAACCCAAAACCCTTCTGCAACAAAAGGAAATGTCTGGAGTTCCAACAATAAAGGCATCGAGGCAGCTCAGACAGTGACGAACATGGACAGAAATTATACAAAAGTATCGTCTGCTTTGTGCATTTCTCTTTTGTCAGGTATATAATAAGAAGACTATTTGTTGTCATCATTGCTGTTCTACGTTTATGTGACAGATTCTGTTGCTAGACGTCTCTGTGATGAAGAAAAACAACACTCTTATGTAAACCCTGCATCTTAAAACGGTGCTAAATGCATCTAGTTAGCTTTTACAGGAGCTAAATCCTACGTTAACAAGCTTGCAAACTGAACGGCGTGCCTGAGAGTTCCTCTCCGAGGCAATATTCACAACACGCTATCAGATGATATGCATTATTTTGACCACCAGCTGGTTTTGAAATAAACAGGGCTAATGTGCTGTATGTACACAGCTCGGCTAGAAGAAGCACACACAGCACACAGGAACGTGCGGGAACGTGGCAGTGAATCAACAGAATGTCATTTACATCTTGCTTATGGCTGTTGTTGTAATTCAACGCATATCTGTCAGAGCTCGACGTAGTTTCTAAATCACGGGGAATACACCCTACAGTAAAGCTGTGTGTAGCTTTAAGTGAACCTCGTGCATACACACACACAGCCCGGCCCTCTGCAGCCATCAATTCACAGCAGTGAAGCAGACTGCAGCCTGCTCCTCTCTCTCTTCCCCTGTACCAGAATTAATTTCTCCCCAGAGCTGATAGGCTACGCTCTACTGCAGCCAATCCATATAATTAGGCCGTCAGCAATGTAAACCCCTGGCTCAGACTTCAAGTCCATTTCAATATTAGGTGCAGACATGACAATGGCTTCATCAAATGTGAGTTTTCCCTGCATTAATTTGATAAACTGTTATTTCTTATCCCTCTATGTGGCTTATCGCTACCCACAACTGGCTAATGTTGCAGTTCTGTTACACTGGTTCCTCTTTTAGGGCTAAAGGGAATGATTCTCTTCTTCTGCTACACAGAATGCTAGATGTGTCCTGTCTCCCTTTGGGTTTTATGATGCATTTAGTTTCTCATTACTAATGAATCACTTGCAAGTGTTTAAATGGGCATTTAATATTGGCGGATGCGGAGACCAAAGTGTCCGCCCTCGCGACTTTCTCCCTCCCCTTTCTCAGCCTGATTACGTAAGTATTTTTTCCTCCCTGAGCCAATTATGTGGGTTTTGACGGCTGATCTCACTCCATATGGCGACAGCTCTGTTAATCGCCACCTCCAAGAGAACTGCTGCATGACAGCCTACGCGTCAAAATCACCATCAAAACGGTGAGGCGTGGAAAGGGGAGGGCGGCAGATGAATGAGACGTGTGTTTATGCGTGTGCACGAGTGCGAGCGTGTTTTCGGGGGGGGGACAGGAGGCGGGCAGCGAGGAGAAGGGAAAAATTAGCCAGAGAAAACAAAGTCAATGAGGCATGAAGGAGGCTTCCCTCTCCTGTGTTTAGTCGAGGTAGTCATGCCTCCTCGTTTACTGTTACCACTACTCCAGGGGAAAGGGGAGAAATCTACAGCCTCCAGGGTTGGGCTGGTGGAAAAAAAAAAAGCACCGAAGCTACAGCAGGATTCTACGTGTTTGGGTTCTACCTGGTCTTGTTCTGGTTGCCACCCTCCACTGTACCGTCCTCCAATCCTCTGCCCGCATGTGTGCACAGACATTAACTTGTAGCTTGCATTTGCATCCCCCCCCCAGTCAAATTGGATCTCCTTGGATTGAAAAAGGACCTCTGGGATGAGGTGTCAAGAGTGCATGTTGTACACAACACAACAATATCAAGGTTCGAAGCTATTACAATCACAATGACTCGCTTTGTGCATTGACTGATTACCACTGGGGATGAGGGAAATAGCCTGCATCAGCCTCGGATCCCCTTCTTACACGTATTTACTTGTAAAAACGTATGATAATAGCTACGTGATCCTGAGCGGACAAAAGACATGCAGACACATCCGTTTGCTGCAAAAGAGCTGCAACATCCTCACATTAAAGGCAAAACGGTGAATCATGAAAGACTTACAATATATATAAGAACAGCCAGACATGAAATAAGTCCATTGCAGCTGCTTCTAAAGAATGCATAATATAACAGGCTTCTGGTGTTTTTTGTTTTAATTTAATTTAAAAAAAGATCTGCTATTCTTTTTTTTTTTTTAGAAAAATATGGACTACATTTTAAGGGGTTCGCAAAATCAATATTTTGCTGCATTTTTACTCCTCAAGAATTCCCAGTAAACTTTTCTAAATGATGACATAATTATCCATATCTTAGTGATATCTCCTTATTATCATTAGAGAGAAACACACAAACATATGCATAATTAGCTCAACGGGAAGCTGACTGGTGTTTGTTGCTTCCTTTCCAAGTTATGTATCGCTGGCAGGGATGCTGATTGGGGAGCAGGGAGAGGGGAGGGGTTCCCCACATATACAAAAATAAGATGGTAATTTATCTGTCTTCTAATTATCATTACTGTTTTGATAAGTCTAACCTTTAGAGGCAGGTGGCAAAAGACAAGCTTAATTATATATCTACTGGCACAGCAGGGTGACATTCCGCTTTTAAAAAGTGATTTAAGGAAGAAATTATTTTAATTTTTTTCCCCACTTTTCTCTTACTGCGTGTTAATATTAGCGTGCATGTATTAGCATGCGAAAATCTGAATATGCATATTAAGAATTAAGGGTGTCTGGAGCGGTTGTGCAGAATCAAGCTGGGTTTAGTGGGACGCGATCAGCTCCAGAGAATCGGCTCCGTTCGAATGATTTGCTCCAGCTATGAAACGCACGCTGCGCTAAAACACAGTCACATAGCTATTACTAAAGCACAGCATCACCAGCAAGCGAGGTGTAAAGAACGTGAATGAATACAGGTAAAGTGTGCAGTTTCACTATCAACAGCACGGGGCTGCTTCCCCCCCAGGATCGGTTAATGGGGGTGGAAGGCGATGCTCCGCTGGTTGCTTGGAAACCTCACAGTGACAACAAGACTCATTGAAGTCAAGTCTAACTGCACAGAGCAGTAAGAAGACAAAAACAGTATAGCATGAAACCTTAGCTTGTTGGGTTTTTTAATCATTGAGGTTAGAAAGTGTTGGGAGTCTTTTTTTTGTTGAGAAGAGTGAGATCTTCTTTTTTAACCCTTTATAGGGCACTCCTTGAAATACTTGAAACATTTCAACCCGAGGGTGTTATTGAAGGATATTTCAAGATATTTTTACTTTTGTGCCTTTAAAAAAATTTTAAAAAATGTTACTAATCAAGATTAATAAAGTTAGCATATATGGTAACTTTAACCGTCAAAAAAAATAAAATAAAATTACAATTAATAAAAGAAAAGCCAACAAACGGCAAATAAACATTTAATTAGAAACATTTTAGTTTGAGGTAATGACACTTACACAACCAGTAAAGTGCTTGACAAGTTCATTTAGTACCATTGTTCTTGGGGTAGAGGTATTAGTGGCACTAATCTCAAAAAATAAATCAAACTGGAGTTCAATGCAAACCAGTAACAAAGCGTTTATAAAGCACCTGGAACATTTGCTTAGAGCCTTATTTTATTAGGTAGTGATATTGGCACTGATATAAAAACTAAATCAAATGGTTCTTCAACCTCAAGGAGAGGCTCAGGGTGAACATAAGGAAGTTACTAAACATGGCCACTTGCCCCATAAAGGGTATTAACCAAAGATTTCCACTTGTCACATGTCAGTGATTAATATTAAAGTGGCAAGAAGAAATGGTGATCGGTGCCATGTGATCTAAACTAATCACCAATACTGTTTAAATAATATTTCTTTTAGTTATTAAAAATGGCCAAAAACTAACAAATACATCTACAAATATATAAAAAATGTCTATTTATATTCAACTTTTATGTACAGTAGCAGCTCTACAGTACACTAGAAGCTCACTGACCACATTCTTCCAGTGACTTCATTCTTTGCCAAACGCTTGTGGCCATTTCCATCTTTAGGTTGTTTGAACGTGAATAATCATTTTCTCTGAACCGTGTCCAGCATCACTGTTCTGATTCCATGAGTGAAGTTCACTTAAAAAAAAACAGAAGGAAGAAGAAGAAGAAAAAAGAAAAGAAAAAAACCCCCAAGAGCTGCTCAGTGATGTGAACATTTTGAATGCTAGGTAAGCACAAAGTACATGACACTGTTTAGTCAGTGTGCGCTGAGGGTTAAAGCCGGACTGAGTCACTATGGCTCATGTCGGAAGGCTTTAGACTTTCCCACCTCACACAACACACAGGCGTAAGGTCAGTGTCAGTGCCCTGCCAAGTGTTGACCTTTGATCAGTTAGAGGAGTGTTAAAAACCGCCCAAAGGACTTTCGGCGAAGGGGGAAGGAAAGGACAACGACAACAGCCTTTAACTATCCCGAGAAGACGCTCCCTTCGCCTGGGAGGACATTAACATGCTTTGTCAACATACAGTAGCGCTCCGAAGCAAAGGACAACATGAGCCTAATGCCGAAATCTTTGGAGGCAGCGAAGATATGTGACTGCAGGAAATTCAAAGGGATGCAATTTAGGCCGCAGTCGTATCTGCTTCCTATCATATATATCACAGATTGCAAAAAACAACAACAACAACAACAAAAGACATTTCCTTTTGATATCTGTGCGATGCATTTTCAAAAGAAAAACAAAACACGGTGCCAAGATTATGGTGGCTATTGTGAAGATTTTCTATTTTTTTTAAATTGAATTTTCTTTGAAACCGATGCGTTTGAATCCCCGGGCCCCGACACAGTGGGGCCCCCACAAAGGAACCGCCGGTTGGAAACACAGGCGTATCTGTTTCACCTCAGATGCTGTTTGAATTTCCATAATCGCACAATCAGCCGTTATCACGTATTCAGCAACAAGCAGGGAGGTCCAATATTGCTCTCCAACAAAGAGCTAAAAGGAAATATCTACAACATATTTTCTTTTTTCATTGATTTAGCCTTATTAGCGTCACATCTTTAAAGATTTTTTTTATTTGATTATCTCACCACCACAAGCTTCGAATGCACACGCACCCCGGTTCTAACGAACATCGGGATGTTTGGCAAAAGCCTGTGGAATTTCATGAACTGAATTATTTCAGCGGGAGAAAAAGGTCAAGAGCAATTATCAGGAATAAAGCATCAGCTAAATTGTATTTGAAAGAGCCAGGCTCACATTAAGTATTACAGTTCACCGTGCCAAGTTGTCAATACAATAACCAGATCTCCTTCATCTCTCATGCTAATTATTATTTGCGGCTTCAAAGTGTTCTGTGTTGTGCTTTTGCTGTTTACTGCCGCTGCTGACTAGACACCAATCAAGCTCAGCTCTCCAGCGCTGCTATCAGAAGCCTGTCTTGACCAATCAAACTGCCTGGTTGTTTACACTAAAGTGGTGTAGGAAGCAGAAGTCAGCATTTCCTGCTGGGAGAGTTATTTTTAGACTCCATCGGAGCATCGAAGAGGGGTGGAAAAAAAAAAAAGTATGCATGTGATATTACATTTTTCCGACTCGCGTGTGGAGTGAGTGAGGAGGAGGACGATGAAGAAGGAGAGACATTGATGTGCAAGAGAGAGGCATGGGGAGCAAAGCAGAGAAAATGGGAGAGAAAAAAGGGAGAGATGAGAGAGAAAGAACGCGAGAGGGAGAGACAGTCACACTTGGTTTGCCTCATCTCTGGGCGTATCATCTGGCTTGCAGGGGGAAAATTGCTGTACCAGTCCCCCAAGGGCCAGAGTGACTTCCTTAACCACTTTAATAAACTGGAAGAGTGTGATTGCCCAGACAGTGCTGCTGTCAGCGTGTTAATTAGACACAGTGCTTTATCAGAGCTGGCCACTCATGAACCCACCAAGCATATTACCATAAATGGTTTACTATCAGCCTGCATAGGGAAGCAAACTTAAAGCATATAATCTAAATCCATTGTCATTTGGCTAAATCGTATGTTACTCGCAGTGTAAGGAGTGTTAAAATCTCATGGCCCTCCCCTCCTCCCCTCCCGATATAGCTCGGCTCAACTTATTAAACAATAAATAAACATGCAAAAAATTTAAACTGCATTTTCTCTGAAGAACGCATTTCAAATGGAGTCTTTGAAACGCTCCGTATTTTTGCAGTCCTCGTTTCCAAAACCCTCTACCTCATTATACAGCCGATGCCAATTACACGTTGGAAGATTCTGTTTGCCGGTGCTTTCTCACCTACCATGTTCCCTCCCTCCAAGCTGATCAGCATAGTTTTAATCCTCAAATTATCGTCTCTCTAATTTAAGAGCGTAATTCGGAATTGTATAAGCGAGCGCAGGATGCTTACTGTCCTCTGATCAGCTGTTAGTTATAAGTTGTGTTTACGTGCGCAGCAAACGGCAACACGCAAGAACAACAGCTGCAGGACTTGTGCAACAGAAATCACAAAAATATACTAACTTTATTTACCAATTTAGTACAAATCCATAAAATTGTAACTGAAGCATCTCTGCAAACTCTGAAGCCTGTTCTGCAGGAGGCTATTTAAAGCCCTTTAATGTGGGCTTTTCGTTTAGCCGACGGGAGAAAAGGATAATGCTTGGGATAATATCAAATTAGATAAGATCAGACTAATTAGCCAATATCGTCAACCAGCTCTATATGTTCACATTTGATAAACAAGCCTAAATTTAGACAGACCAAGCACAAAGCTCCCACCTCCAAAAAGGGAGAGAGAAATGAATAACAAACCCCAAAGCTGCCTGGTCATTTCTCCACTTCTACACATTTGAAATCACACTACGGAGTAAGTAAACACAGCTCGCAGCTACTTCATATTGTAGCTGATATATTCATCCTCTTCAAGCCCAAGAATTATACAATAGGAGGGGGGAAAAGCAAAAGCAACAGTGTTTATTCACCCTCAAGACAGTAGATATAATAATCACTTCTAGCCCAAGTTTTTCGCCAAAAAAAAAAAAAAAGAAGAAAAAATGAAACTAGGCTATTGAATAATTCATGAGCACTGAGTGTGTGTCACCAACTCAGCATTTAGCTTCAGGAAACCGTGGGAAAACTCTGCAAGGGATACTATTGTTCCCCTTTCATCTCCTATGTGTAACTCTGTACTTGGTGTATTTAAAATTCACATCTTCATAATGAGAAAAAAAGCTTCCATCCCAAATTGCAATCTATGTGTCACTGACATAACAACAAATGTCCCAAAAAAAGAAAAACAAAACCAACACATCTAGTTGACTAATATCATTCAAACATATCTGATACAAACATTGGGAATATGTTTGACCGTGTCATCGTCCCACACGTTCTTATGAAATCCGACTGCATTTACGATACTATTTATGCTCTGTATCATCCAGAAATAGCCATTCTCGTGTGTTTAGCTGTTATCGGTGCCTGATAACAGCCGCTGCTCACTCTCTCCACACCATGCCGGAGACGTATGAAGTTACTTCTAATGCAGATTTCCTTCCACTGCTGTTCCACATTAGGAGCTCAACTGGGAAGCCACAGGAAACGTGTCCCTGAGGTTCTTGCTGAGCAGTATTGTTCATTCAGGTCTGGCTGCGGCTGCACGTACGGCTAACTTCTTTAAGAAATTTGCTGTAATTGCAGTGTAAACGGACACACTGGTTGCTCTTTTGTTGTATTTCTGACAAAGACGTTAATGGAGAGCTGCGAGCTGCCTCCAGAAATTGCGTTTACCCCGGTAACCACGGATGTCGTCAAATCAGCCAGAAAAATATCAGCTCCAACACAAAGATGCAACAATAAGTAACACCGTTGTGGCCTTTTTTTTTTTCTCCAACAAGCATAAAAGGTGCAGTAAAAGCAGTTGCATGCATAAATAAACACTGTGCATGTGGGCCTATTTGTAATTGCTTGGCAAAATTAGATATTGTAGATTGCACCTTCCCTAAAGGGAAACAGTGCGAGAGCTGCAGAATGGATGAGACAAAACACACAGAGATTTGACATAGTGAAGAAGTGGCCTGGGAAATGAAAGGGAAAATGAATCCCACTGAAGTGGGGAGAGTAGGTAGAGGGGAGGGTGTGCAGGGCATGTCTTAATCTATTTCCAGAAGCTTTTGCCTGACTGCTTGCCCTTGAGCCCATTATTTCCCTTGCTGTGGGTGAAAATGAGAGATAACAGGTCATGAGCAAGATACCTGATTGTGTAGGAAGGCAAATGAGCATCTCTACCCCACCGTCCTCCTCTGAATAAACATTCAGTATGCAAAATAGGGAGATCTTAAAAGAATGGAAATGAATATACTGTAAATCTCGCGCCGTGATGATTCGGAAATGAGTTGCGTTTCAAATGGAGTAGCCGCAGAAAGGCGCAGCAATTCAAAGCCTCCCTCATATTTCCCTTGATAGTTCAGTCATGACTTTTCAGCTTACCTGGTTTCTGAGCTACAAAATTTGAAATCATTTATCCAAGTCAAACGGCAACATAAATAAATTTAGGTAAAAATGAGAAACAGCACGCTAAACCGAATATAAACTAAGACAATGACTAATGAACCTCATGAGGAAAGTATTATATTGACTTAGGGCGAGCATAAATACATCACAGGGTGGAAACTGTACGAATGGGGGAGGTTTAACAAGTTTAACAGGGACCGGGAAGTCGGAGGATTCTATGCATATGAGGTACCAGATTCAAGAACATCAACACGAGGCGGTGCAAATATTTGCGCTCGATAGTCTGAGGCTTAGAGATAGTAAACTTGTCAAGAATGGAGAATACAGTCTGAGAGCTGTGCCCGAGGACGTGGAGTCACTTAAGACACACAACAGATTTTATTTTCTTCCTTGCAGATTCAATAGACTTAAGTAGGGTTTGGAATGAAAACTGTCTCTTCCTATTTGTTCACATCTGCCAAAGTCAGAGAAAAATAGAACGTTGGACAGCCAGCAGATCTTTATCCGTCCGCTCTGCTCTGTGTTCTTCTGCTTTGAAAATTGTATGTTTGTTTAGAGGTTTTTTTTTTCTAAGAGGAAACAACACCAGAATGCAGACAAATGCCACGTGGGTGTGTGGTCAGGAGGTGGAAAGTCAGACAGTGTGGACTAGCGGGTCGCGGAGGTATAAGCACTTAATTAACCCTTCTTGAAATCTAGCCCCGTCTCAGCAGGTTCTGGCAAATGAACTATGGAGACACAAAGTGATTAGATTAAGTGTGAAGCTGCAGAGAAGCCTGGAGAGGAAAGTTATTCTATAGCAGCACAGGATGGGAGCACTGTGAGTTTCCCTTTTAGTGTTTTTTTTGTATTTGATTGGTGCTGAATGCAAGACACATGAAGTAAACTTCCTGCGACCTCAGATTCTTTCCTTTTTTTTTTGCAGCTGTTAATGGCGCATAGAGTAAATTAAAGGGAAAAACCTGATCCCTTGAGCCCCACAGTGAGGGGATCAGGTGGCTCTGTTATGCCATAAGGGGTATTTTGCTGGCATGGTTTGTCCCCCTCAGAGGGACGGGGTCACTGCGAATCAATACCAAGTTGTTCTGAGCGATCGCCTTAAACATTTCTATCCTGACGGGAGCGGCGTCTTCCAGGATGCCAGAGCCTTCTACCCGCGGGGCATAAGGGGTCAGTGAATGGTTTGAGGAGTATGAAAATGGTGTGAATTGTACGCTGTGGCCTTTGCAGACACAAGATGTCAACCCAATTGAACACCTATTGCAGATTTGGAGCCGGCGTGTTAGAAAGCACTCTCCAGCATCGATGAAGGAAAAAAAAAAAACACCAAATGTGAGGGCATCTTTTGGAAGAATCCATCCCTCCACTAGATTTCCAGAAACTCATAGAATTATTGCCAAAGGTGCTTTTTTTTTGGTGAACTTTACAGAATGCAGCCTGATTCCACTCCTTCCTCCTCCATACATTTACAACACCACCATTGTGTGTTTCTCTCTCCTGTAGTTTGTGTTTTGTCCTCTCTGCTGGTATCTCAAGTCTCTGGAGTCTCTACACGGTTCTGATCTGCTGTTACCGGCTTCACCACCACTCCCTGGTGTTTATTGTTCCCTT
Organism: Stegastes partitus; assembly: GCF_000690725.1. Taxonomy (NCBI): domain Eukaryota; kingdom Metazoa; phylum Chordata; class Actinopteri; family Pomacentridae; genus Stegastes; species Stegastes partitus. The sequence goes on along the minus strand of NW_007577832.1, from coordinate 522,127 downwards.
ACGCTGCGTTGTTTGTCTGATTTCTATCCGCTATCCTTCTCCCTTTTACCTTCACCCAAACCAGTCGAGCCAGATGAGGTTTCTTCTTGTTAAGTTTTTGCCTCCCGTTGTCGCCAAAGGGTTTTGATAGTTTGTATAGAATATTGGAAGATCCACATTTTACTTTGTGGGGTGCCTTGAGATGCGTTGTGAGCTGGCACTAGATAAATGAAATACATGGAATAGTTTTGCATTGACCACATGAGGGTTGGCCACTGTGGCACTAACTGTATCAAACTCCGTCTGTTTGTCAGATTAAATGTAAAGTGGCACAGAGAGAAAAAAGTTCTGATGAAAAATAGTGGTTGTGTGGAGTCAAAAGCCTCCAAACTAACCCAGTGACATGCATCGTAGAGGAAAAAGGAGCAGAGCAGAATCCATTAATCTAGTTTGACATGCGCAAAAGGGGTTAAATTAATTTCGAAAACCACGCTCGGGATCTGTGTTAATGGCAAGAATAATTTAATTTGTTTGCTAAAGTGAACTACATACGATAAAGACACTCATTCAAGCAAGCCATTCGTTTTGGTAAATCTGGCTCTCTGTTACAGCCTCTGAAAATAGGCATTATCATCAGTGTGCAGGCATAAAATGTATTGCAGAATCCCAGGCTCTGATGGATTTCGCTAATTAATGAAGTGTAATGGCACCAATGCTCACAAATATATTAAAAGTGAGCATGATACTGGGCTTTCATGGCCGGCCTTGTGTAATTTCAACACCCTTCTGATGGAGCTGCTGCAGTCGTGTGGCAGTTAGACTCCTTAATCGATGCAAAAATGTCCTTCACGAGATAATCAAACAGTCAAATAGTAATTACAAAGCATGGCGATGGCAAGACAATGCTTCGTCTTTACGACCCTTAAACAAACATCACGCTCAATGTCCCATGAAACAATAACCCACACTTCAATTCCTAATCAGTCATAAACATTAATTGTGGCATCTTTCGTTTGGCATAAACTGTAATTGAGCATAGAAATAACTTCACGTTAAGGAGGTAGGAGATAGAGGGGGAGTGGGTTATGAATCTTCTACTCTTTCTGATGGGCTTGTTTTCTCAGTTTGAGCTCTCACGACCATGAAGATATAAGACTGGAGAAAAACACGGAGCCCCTTCTGGTGTCAGATCAGCATCACTGCTGCCTTTGATTCCCTGACTGACAGAATCCGCGGCGGCTCGTCACATCAGCCGGGCCGGTCGCGCTGCATGCAAGCGATGCCGCCGCTGTCTCTGCCCTTTCAAATCTCAGAGAGCGTCTCTTTCTACCCCCCCCCCACCCCGCCTCCCTTCCAGTCCTCCTCCTCGCCCCCCCCCAAAGCTCTCCCACACTCCTCTCAAGTGAGATAGCTGCTGGCGGGGTGGGTGGATGAGACATGATCTCACTCTGCTAGGTGATTACATTGACAGGAGCAGCCAGTCACTCGGATTTGTTTAAACAAGAGTTGAAGTGCGGGTTATCGCCGGCTGGGGGTGGGTCGGTTGCTGAGGGGGGCGAGAGGTTGATGATCCTCTGGACAAGTCAGGACAAACATGTCCACTTATGGCCAGATGATGCGATGTGATGCCTCCACCCCCCCGGCCATGTGGACAGAACATGCAGAGTCATGACCTGAATTCACATCCCTGGGCGACAGCGAGCTCCGCAGTGTTTATCATAATTTCCCCGTTGTTTGCACAGTCATATCCATTGAACCTGTACTTGCTTATATATACACACACTTGCCACTGCCAACATTTAACTTGATTTAAATTGACTTGTAGTTTGAATAGATTTTAATTTCAGATTTGTGCCTGGGGGCGTAAAAATGAATAGCGCCTTGATAACTCACTCCCCCCAAAAAAAAGAAAAAAAAAAGAAAGAGGCAGGGTACCTTTCCTCAAACTGTTTCAATTAATTTTTCTATATGGGTCGAAGCAACAGATTTCAAATTTAATCTAAACTAATAGGGCTTAGAGAGAACAAAGTCTAGGTTGATGGCTGCAGGCACGCTAGAAATATCCTCAAGATAAAACAAAAGTAAGCTCCCGTATTTGGGTTATAATGTGTGAGAAAACCTTCAAATGATTAAAAAAGACATTTTATTAGGCTTGAAATTGGCTATTTGAATGCTTTGTGAACCTTCTACCTGTTAATATTCATTCAAAGCAGGGCTACGTAAACCGGTGCAATGCTCAGTGAATTGTATTCCCCGGCGTACCGCAAATGATAATCGTCTTAGATGATGCTGCTGTTGGTAGAGGAAATTTGCACGGCCTCACTTTTTAAGCAATGCATCACATATTTTATTTTATTTTTATTTTATTTACTGTGGCTAAAAAAACTCACAGTTAAAAGAAAATGCTGCTCCTTGGAGAGCTTTACCCAGAGAGTTTCTGTGGGTTTTCTTTCTGCCTGGAGGATCAGATGTGTAACTGTTGGGTCTGGTTTGGCAGGATTTTTTTTTTTCGAAATTGGAGAGTAAGCATAATCCTGCAGGGCTAATAAAAGGGGGACAAATTTGAGAGGCACAGACCAGATATGAAATGCACTTGGACGGATGAGAGTGTGTTCTTTCACGGAGAGAGCTATTTTTAAACCATGACGTCTACCGGTGAGCAGGAGGTAGCTTTCTTTTCTGATGGTGCTCGGGCTTTTTTTTTTTTTTTTTTTTGACTGGAGTCAGCACCTCTGCTTCAGATCACATGGATTAGAGGCCAAGAATGAACAATGTGTGCAGAGCTCTGGCACACACAAGCGTCAGTACTGCCAGCACACTTCATCCATCCATGCTGGCAGACCGTCTATCATTCACACTCTGCGGTAGGCCCACATCTTCCAAACATATCACCAAAACAGAGATTACTTTTGTAAGCATGATACTGCGGGCGATGCCGCACAGGAGCTGACCACGCCGAGCGCCAACGAATCCACGTTTAGCTTTTCTGATCACTTCCACCGTTCTCGGATATTTCTGACTGTGCACCGGCACAGCTAGCCGACATGCTCCGACCAATAGCCACTTCAGACCTCGCTGTTCGAGGGTGAAGTGTCACTTGACTCCACTGGGAATCCATTTTTCTTTTTTTTTTTTATGGAACCAACACAAAGGTTGGAACACATGCAAGTCAAATTAGTCCACCGCCTCTACAACCTTATTTGACCACCACCATCTCCTTCACAGCAACTATCAGTGCTACATAATTTGGTGCTTACATTTCCTGCGCGTTCCCCTGTGTTCTCATTATCTCCCGTTTCATAGGATGCAATTCTGCGGCTCAGCAGCAAACAAATTCACTGAGCATGTAATAAATACAGGCAACTTAAGTTTTCATAGGAAAGAGGGATGCGTTCTGTGGTTGTGGCCAAAGGGATCTCAGAATTTTTATTTCATGATTTGCCTTCCAAAATGCATGAGTTGGTGTGTTTACCAATATTGGGGAATGTCTTCAATATTGCATAGAGTAAGCATCTGCGAGACTGTTACCTGGAGAGACTAAACAGACTGACAGTGAAGAAATTGTATACGTATCGAATATATTTTCCTGCATAATGACACTGGGAGCTTGGGTGTTGTTATTCTATGTTAGCACACATATATTATTGATTACAGCTGTTTACATATCACATATTACCATTGGTGGTTTTCACAGGTTTCTCTTCCCAGGATACCCACATTTCTGTAGTTTGGAATAAATTCAAAATTATATTACGCAGATTTTATATCTTTAAACTAGAGGTGGGTTTTCTTCCTGCAAGAAAACACTCGTCAGTGTATTAAACAAGATGCTGTTGAAAACTGATAGTGAATTTTGCACCCTTTAATAAGCAAAAATCTCAAATTTAAGCAATCTTTTTAAGCCAATTTTCAGCTTTTTTAAATTTATTTATTTACTAACCTTTATTTTTTAGGTAAGTTAATTGAGAACTGGTTCCCATTTTCAATAACGACCTGGTCAAGAGGCGGCATGCGAACAAGATGAACAGAAAACTGATTACATGTACAGCAACTCATACAACAATACAAAACAAATTAAAGCCACAAGCAGCTATGGACAGGTCCTCGCCGTACGATTGTCGACCTTCGGGGCTCCGGGCGGGACTGTGATCCCTGTGTGTGGAGTTTCGGCCAGATTGGATCACCTGTAGCCTAGTTATAGGTCACTTCCTGTTTTATGGTGAGCCGCGGTGTGTCGGACGGTGGTGGCAACGCACTCTGGCGGGGATGAGGAGTGTGTGTTTAAAGTTTCAGGTAAATGAGAGCATGTACAGGCCAGTTCCACAACACGTCCCGTTTTATGGCCTCAATGATGTTTCGCCAAAATTCTACAGGCTGCCATTTTGATGCCGTCAGACTTTTGCGGAGCATTTTAATAACTTCACGACGTTGTGTAGTTTCTGCTGGTCAATTTTCAGTTGTGCAACATTCATCCTCGGAGGAGACAGACTTTAAAAATGGCCAAAAATGGGCGAAAACATAAAAAATTGGTCGTAGTTTTTCCAAAATGGCGGATTTCCTGTTGGGTTCAGGGCTTGGTGCTGATTGACTTTTTTGTGCGTCCTGAGCTGCTACATATGTGTACCAATTTTTGTAGCTCTAAGTGAAACATAGCAACAATGGGACTCTGTGGTTTTTTGTAGGGGGCGCAGTTGAACCGTGCTGCATTTTAGAGCTTGCCGCTGATTAAGTTTTTTGCTCGTCCAGATCTGCTCTATATGCCTACTGAATTTCGTAGCTCTAGTTCAAACATGCTTCCGACAGGACCCTGTTGAAATCTTCAAGGGGGCGCTGTGGAGCCATTTTGGCAGTGACATGTCCAAGTACTGTAAAATATCAAATTTGTCGCCGGTCCTGGTGCATGTGGTGATTTTGGTGAGTTTTGGGGTGTGTTAGACCCTCAAAAATGCATTTCTTTACGATGTAGAATAATAATAATCACAAGGGTTTCAATAGGGTCCTGGTGTGCTCGGACCCTAACTACGCAAACATTTAGAGAAAGGTTAAAAACAGGTTCAGTGGTCCTGAGGTGTTGCTCTAAATGATTTTTTAAACAACGAGGGTGGTACTTATGAGGTGAGTTTTAGGGAAATATTGCAGAGATTTCCGTCCATTAGCAGCAGAAAACTGGAATGAGGATCGACTGTAAGTGCTCTAAACTTTGGGAACTTAGAGGTTAATGAGACTGTTAGAACGAAGAGACTTCAACTTTCAATTTTTTTGAGCCCCACACGCTTTATTTTTTATCAAAGGCCATGACTGTACTCGATGCATCATGTCTGCTGGGGAATGCATTAGTGAATGTCCAGCTTTTTTTTTTTTTCTCTGCAGCGGAATATAAGGTAGAAGCAGGTGAGCACATTCGAAGTTTTTCCTCCCATATCACCAGCCTTCTACTTGACACTTAGTTCCCTATCCAATAACTGCACTCAAGAAATCTCCACATCCTTTTCTCTTCATCACGACCGCCTGCCCACTGTTTGAAACACCTCGCTTCTTGCATCAGCGCATCTGCCCTCTCAGAGCACTGACTCCTACATATCATATGAGATGAAAAGATCACAAAAGAGGTACAGAACAAGTTGCAAGTTGCTCTGAAAAAGGAAAAAAAAGGGAACAAAAGATAAATCGCTGGATTCTTAACCAACGGACGGATGTATTTTCCAACAGTCTCTTGGGTGTTTCACTGTTCGGCAGCTAATCCTTGATGATGGATGATTACTATTTTCTCTATAAAACCTGACATTTATGTTATGTGGCTTCACATCGCGGCTTCAGTCCTATTACGTGCATTCATTTAGGCCGTGACAGAGTGAAGTGAGTGTGTTATTTTTACGGGTTAAATGCGACAGAGCGCACACATGTGAGAGGTTCAGGAGCAAGCGTTACAAACAGCCGAGGGGACAGCCATAAAAACTGAACCAATGGCTTTCTTGATGTAAGAAGACATAAGTCTTATAAAATATACATTCCAAGAGTCTGCTCTATCCTGGGTGACATTTATTATAAACTATACATGGCAAGAAAACGCTTTTAACCTCACTCTGTGTGTAACGAGCCTAAATTCCCCCCCAGAATAAATCTGTGGGTGATTAACTCTGATTCTGTGTTGTTGTGCTTCGCCGTTAAAGGCTTTTTTTTTTCCAGAGGATTTTAACTCTGTTTTGTTTTAACAAGCAGAATTACTTACAATAAAACCCATTTGCTTCATGAGCAAAAGACTATTGATACAGAGTTGGATTGAGGGCTCAAAGACTCATTCTCGCATGACAAAAAAAAAGTTGTTTTTGAACATTCGGTAATGATTTTGTTCAGCCGTCCTTTTTGTGAAATGCCGCTGTGCCCCCATCCAGACTCGAGTATTTCCTATCAAGGTTCGGTGAATAATGCCGAGCAAAAACGACTCTGTCAATAGCGCGGACGTTTCTTTCATCTGCGAGAGCACACAGGGATATGTCTAAGCACTCTCTGAAGCCCTCGCTGACGGCTGTGATTAATTGACAAGTTGACTGACAACTCAAATGCCAGAGACTGTCATTACTTTCAGTATTCACCTACACGCTGCGAGACATCTCTCCTCGCCTTCCAGTGGACAGAAATACACTTGACAGAGTGGCTTTGCTTGACTATTTTCGACATCGCATTATCCCTCATTCTTCCCCCCACAAGAGTTCAGATCTAATCAAATCTTCTGCAACAAATTAACACTTCTGTCACCAACACATCGTACAGGTATTGTGTCTCTGAGGAGTTGGGGAACAATGCACAGGCCTTTGAGGTAAAGGCCACCGTCTTTTGAAACGCGCTTAAAGCCAAAAACCTGTAATGTTTTTTCAAAGGAGTAAAAAAAAAAACCTTCCTTTTCTTTTTCTTAAAGAGAGTTCGATAAGGAGGAGAAATACTACACTCTCATGCCTGTTCAGTAAATATGTACCGAGAGCCAACAACCAGTTTGCTTAGCATAAAGACTTGACGCAGGAACAAACAGGCAGCTTGGCTCCGTCCTAAATACACAGATCTGGCAACCGGCACCTCTCAGGATCACAAATTAACACGTTATAGCTCATTTATTGAATCCATACAGAAAAAACCAAATGTAAATATATTCATTTATGTTGTGCTACCTTTAAGCAGAGCCAGGCTAGCTGTTCTCACTGAGCGAACCATCTGATTTTTATAGTCATACAAACTAGTGTATTTACAGAAATGTGACTTTAAATATACAGTATTGCAGAAATGGTGCATATAGTCTATCTATATGTCTATATATCTATCTGTTGCCATGGTGATGGTGGCGCGCATCGACGCCCCTTCAGGAGACAACGACAGTGAACGCTTTGAGTGTCTTTGATTTGATTCGATCTGCTGCTGAGGAATATTGATTGAGATTGTTGGTTATTAACACTGTTTTCATCACATCTGCTATTAGTGTTTGCATTTAATTGAGTCAATAACCGTTTAGTAGGAATGTTAAATACATCTATGATGCATGCAACAAAAAAAAAAAAAAAGAGTCCGATTCCAGTGCAGTTATGACTCCTGAGCAACCATTAGTGGTCGAGCTGAAGCGTCCATTTCATATTTCAAACAATTAGAAAATGGCAAAGGCTGCAATTTAGGATACATGAGGTGTGGCAATTAAATAATGAGACTAATGCTGCGATTTCATTTTTATTGATTTCAAGGGTTCTTGTGCTCTCCCATTAATTAGCGCACACCACATGGTCCGGGCATGCATGCAGCGGTTTGACTGATTTAGGCCAGGTCTCATTATTTAACAGCCACGCTTCGTACATTTTGCATCTGCGTCGTCGCCGGTTTTACAAATTCATGCCGTCCTCCTTGTCTGACAGTCGCGCTTTTGATGCGACCTCATGTGATCACATTTTATCTCTATGACATAGTGAATATTTAAAGCAGCAGCAGCAGGTTTCTCTCTCCGTTGTGAGACCCTCCCATGGGATCGACATGCCCTTCAAATGCACTGAGACAGTCAGGCTCAGGGCGAAACTCAGTTATTTGCGGCTTCACCCAGGATTTAAAACTCTCCAAGTTAAACCCTTTCATCCATCCAACTCATCCTGTTCATGTTATCTCATCTGATCGGTGAAAAAAAATCCTGTGATTGGCTGAAATCTCCCGTCACAAGGCTTAAAATGGAGCCACGAGGAGGAGCGGAAGTGGAGTTTCCTCTGAAACTAGTAAAATTACAATATGCTGAAAGGTTAGTGGGATTTTTTATTGTCATTCAATGAAGCCAAAAAATAAAAATAATAATAAAACACTGCCTACCCCAGCTTTAACTGAAGCCTCACTTCAAAAAAATAATATTTCAAATCAAATCACAATTGCTGTCTGTCAGAAAACTCATTTGCACCATCGTCATCAAGTTGCTCAATCTGAGTTGTATAGATTTCAAAAAAAATAAAAATAAAAATCTATGTCTGTATCGACTGGAAGCTGCAAAAGATGAGCCGCAGAGTGATGCTCGTCAGGATTATTAAGAGAATCCACATCCTAAGAGAGACACACATCCATATAATTTTAGATTTTCCAGAAATAGATGTTACAGCCGCTTCAAGATAACTTCCTGCTCGCTTTCTGGAAGCGCATCAGTCGGAAAGGCTACGGCAGTACTACTTTTACGCTGCAGGGCAAATTTCAGATGTCATTTTCAAAAGCCGTGATTGTCCATTTGATGCTGATGTTTTGTTTCAACGCTGACATGAAAAAGTCGACATAAACACGCCGAGGATGATGTGTCACGAGGCTGCGGTAAAAGCAGACATATTGCTCGATGCTACATTTCTGAATATCACTTCAAAGTCACCCGACGTGCATTCGTACACTGGGTTGGTGACATCAAATATGAAAGGTTTATTCTCAAAAGCAAAACGCTTATTTACAAGCACGCCACGGGACCCTGGGTCGGCGGGCGCCATTCAGACCTCAAGTGCTTGTCTTCACACGATTCTGATTGTTTTTGTTTTTTTTTAAAGACCATCATCAAACTCTCTGTTGACCAAAGCAGAAAAAAAAAGACAGAGAGTGATAGATGACAAAGAACAGGACACAGACAGCAGAGAGGGAGGCAGATTAAAATAGGAGAGAAGGGGAGCCAGGGGCTTAATCTTTTTTAATAAGAGGATTCAGGTTTAATTTTTGAATTTCACGTTGCTGCACCCCATGCCGTCCACCCGTCCCCGTGTTCATGTGTAATGTTTGCTGTTTTTTAATTTGCCATTTTTTTGCGCATGAACGCATCGCTCAGACGGAAGACGAATCGCGCCGCACGAGTTACCAAAGGGATAGTTGTGTCGGTTAAGAGCTTTTGACTGATATCAACTTATGCTACGACAGTGCGCCGCCGCTGTCCCATTAGTCGAGGGCAGGTTGGCACAACATCCAACTACGGAGATGGCGTACAAATCCATCCGTGTTCTCCAGACAGTGATAATCCCCACTGATCTCCTCTTTGCCTCTCTCTCCATCCACCACCACCCCCCACCCCTCCACCATCCACATCCATCCTCCCCGACCATCAGACAATGGGAAGGGAGGGGGAGACGAAAAGAGACTGACAGGGGAAACACAGAGTCAGGAAACAGAGGAGAATGAGAGACAAGCAGAGATGTTAGTGAAGACAGCATGCCAGAGAGACAGAGACGGAGAGGAATATGGACTAAGCAGCCTCACGTCAGCCTCCCCCATGATGTCACAAAGGCTCACTGGGCTGCCATGATGCACATGATATGCTGGAGAGGATTAAGCAGTAATCACAGGGGTTTGGCTGTCCTCACAAGGGAGTATCTAAATCCCTCCTCTCTCCCACCAGCAGTTGAGCCCTCTGCTGGCTTCTCTGAGGGATGTACCTGGGCAAACAGTCCGTGGTTTTGCAGGATTTAAAAACACTTCTAGGAAGATTTTTCAGGCCCCTAAATTCGCAAACGCAGTGAGTGGTTTGTCCTCGACGCAGGAAACACCTACGAGCTCACGTAAACAACAAAAGCCAAAGAGAACCTGAAAGGCGTTAGTCAAGGTTTTAAACTAATTCCAAGTTTAACCCGATTGTCTCGACTTGTCTTAGAAGAATGAGCACACCTGAGGTGTCGATTCTGTTCAGACGCCGTGGGCGCGTGAGTGTTTCTAAGATAGCAGAGCTTGATTAACTCAGGAAATTGCGAGAACACTTGATTTGTCACATAACGTCAAGCACAACACATGCCTTATTTTAACCACATTATCAGAAACACTTATTTGAAAGGAGAAATGAACATGAAGGTGAAAAAGGCACTGTTTGTCTGATCACTGTTATTACTGGGCATAATGGTGTCCACTGTGTTTTTTAGTCAGGCTATCATTTAGTGTTTTTTATTGTCATATTATCGTTCAAATTAGACATGCTTCAGCTTTTATACCAGTTTTTTAAAATATTGTATTAAATACTTGTACACTATAGTTAAACCTCACTGTAAAACTGTTCAACTGCACATCAATGTCCACGTTTTAAAACATGGAAGCCAAGGCATATTTATATATATCTATATTGTATGAAGGTCATTCTACCTAAAATCATCAGGTGACATCTCTGGTTTGCATTTTGATGTGCATTCAAAGGTGGGACTTTATATGATGGCTTCATTTTTTATAAATATATACGAAGAGTTCGTTTGCAAAAAACAGAGATCGCCACCTTAACAAACCTTCAGAAAACCCACGTTTCCATCGTCTGCCTGAGACAATATCAATCAAACTTAAGTTATATTTTTGTCATGTAGTTTCTACTGAGTCAAATCCACTCAGCTTCAGTTCGATTGATATTATCTCAAGCAAACAACAACAAAAAATAAGTTTTCTGAAAATCTACAAAAATGGAGTTATCTGCTTTTGTAAATCCATCCATCCATTATCTATACTCCACTTAATCCTCATTAGGGTCGTGGGGGGCTGGAGTCTATCCCAGCTGACTCAGGGTGAAGGCAGGGGACACCCTGGACAGGTCACCAGTCTATCACAGGGCTACACTTAGAGACAGACAACCAAGCACACTCACATTCACACCTACGGACAATTTAGAATCACCAATTAACCTCAACATGTTTCTGGACCTTGTGGGAGGAAGCTGGAGAACCCGGAGAGAACCCACGCTGCACGGGGAGAACATGGAGACTCCACGCAGACAGATCCCGGGTGGGAACCGGCGACCTTCTTGCTGCGAGGCAATGCTGCTAACCACCGCTCCACCTACCAGCCCTTTTTTTGTAAATTAACTCTTCATTCAACTTACCCACAAACAAAGATATTTGACCTCCTTGGATCAAAGTGACATTTTTGAGGTTTTATCTTCTTTTTATCTAATGTTCCTGAGATTTTGAGGTTCAAACACGGCTTTAAATTTGCACGTAAAAACATGTCAAAAGTGGCTCGATGGAGAGTTAATTTTCTAATTTTTATAAAGCTCCCTATCAATCTGAAATGTCACTAATATCTTTATGAACATGCACAGTCGGTGATAAAACCAGTTCAGGTAAATCAAAGGTGGTCGAGCAGAAACTGTTCCAAAAAATTGATGATTTGTGACGGAATGACCTTTTATAGTTGTAGGTAACTGTGAGGCTGCCCACATCGTCTGAATTATATTCAAAATGAAGGTTCTGGATAGCAAAATGCATGACAACGGTATGGACTGCTAATGTAGGAAATTAGTTGTGTGTTAAAAACATGAAGCTCAAATTGGTGGAACAGTTTGTAATGTGTTTGATTTTTACTGTTGGTTAAATGAATTGACTGCTACCACTTGCTTTTTCTTTTTTAAACTTAGTCAACAATACTGACTGAGTTAAAACAAAACATATTCACAGGACAAAATCTGAGGTTTTGCCCAAAATTGAAGTGCTTCATGTCAAGTGGTTTGCAGCTGCACCAAAACCCATCACTCCTGCCTGGTCCTGTTTGCAGCAACCAACTGTATTTCTTTGTTTTAGTCTTTGAACAGCATGAAACATCACAAAATCACGGCTTGAAATTAGCACCATCTTATTCAGCCAATTGACTGTTGAGACCAGCTCCTCTGTGTGTGTTGTCTCTGGCACCTGGTCGAGTGGTGTTTTCTTCACTTTAGTTCTTGAACGAACTCCAAATATCTCCAGTACGGGCATTTTCATCGCTGTGACCTCTCATTTCCATTCGTCTTTGTTTGCTCTCTATCCACAAGCCAAGCGATTCCTCTGTTGTTTTATTCACAATGGAAAAAGTCGTCATTCTTTTTCGGCGACAACCAGACAGCCCAAACTCGTCATTTTTGTATGACATGTAGGTGAAAGACACAGCGGCAGCAGAGCAAGAGCTGCAAACGATTGAAAGACAAGATTTTGAGGATAGCTACGATTTGATGGAAAGTCTTGTTTTTTCTATTTCTCACAATGGTGCATTGAGCGTATAAGCTATAAGGAAGCACTCTAAAGAACTAAAGGGAACATACACTACTGAATAGTGATCTGTCACATCTTAGCTGTCATACCTGCAAAAAAATGTGCATACATGCTACGATATGAGTAAAAAGACTATTAATGGAGACGATAAACAGAGCCGTGCGTTTATTAAACCTTCCTTTATTGTCCTTTAATTGTCTTATTTTACTGGGTTTTATTTTTCTTATACATTTTTATATTGTTTTATTGTCTTTCATGATTTATGTTTCACCTTCACCAGTTTTTATTTATTCATTTATGTATTTTTTGCTTTTAATGTTGTTTTCCGTACACTTCTCTGTACAGCACTTTGTAACCCTGTTTTGAAAAGTGCTATATAAATAAAGTTTATTATTATTATTATTATTAATAATAATAATAATAATAATAATAATAATAATAATAATTCTTACTTGATCTTCTTCAAATTTGCTTGATATTTGGTTTTACTTTCATGAGAGTAAGAGGTGTTCTATCCTAAGCCACTGAGTAAGTTGTCTGGGGCAGGACAGCTGGCAGCTCCCACTCCGGCGACACTGGCTTAATCTCTGATCCCTGGTTGCTGACATGCCCTCTTTACTGCCCATCCTCCTCTTTCTCAACTTTCAATTCGGCACCGTCCATCTCTCAACTCGTCTGCTTTCTTCCCACTTAAAGACGTCACTATAAGATTCCAAAATTTAAAAGAAAATGACAATATGCTACGAAAATGTTCAATAAAAAAAGGCATAAAATGATCAAATAGCAAAGCATGCATAAAAATAAAACACAAAGCGCTCATGTGAAGCGTATTATCAAACTACTGAGAGCGAGTTGTGCCCATTTTCTATCAAATCACGCCACTTTTTAAAATTCAGATTCAGTTAATTTTCTTAATTCGATGACGAGTAAAACACATTTAACTGAGCGGATCAAAGGCGTTTCTGCTGTATATTGAGAGCAGCAGTTGGAAAAACCTGATACACAGTTCCAGCACAGGCTTCACTATATGCTTTTATAAATAACCTAATATACGCTCTAATAATCATTTAATCAGACACAGAGCTCTCTTTACTTACACCACTTCTCTTCAGTAACAGGAGCCTCCCTTAAGTCAGTCCCAGGAAATGAAAGTGGAAAATTCCTTATGCATCCTTTGCCACCTTCCTGTTAAAACGATTCTAGATGTATTTTTAATCGTGGTACTTCTCCTCCCTCCACATCATTCCTGGAAGAAGTCATACATAACTTGGAGGCGAGCGAGAGCGAGTCCAGCATAATGAATCAGGAAGATGACTTAGGTCGTTAGTTCATGAACCATGTCGTCACATTCACACCCGCGAAGGGATTTTGACAGTTCGGAGGAGGGGATTGATGCTTTTCACAACTGCGCTGTGCAACTTTTTTAAATTACCCAACAACAACAGCACAAAAAGAAAACTGAGTGGCTGGGACAGGTACTGCATCCTTTGCGGAAGAAAATTAGTTTGTCTGTTTTCCCTTTGGGGCTGCAAGGTGG
>NW_007577832.1:485209-507532 GCF_000690725.1 Stegastes partitus | reverse complement strand
GGGGCAACACAGATAGGCAGATCTGGCGGAGGTCTCAAGATAAACACATCACTGTTTTTACTTGTGAATACGCCGTCTTGTTTGGCCTTGAGAGAGAGAGCGCAGGACACGGATGATCCGAAAGGTTAAAGTGAGAGATGGTGGACGGAGACTCAAGCTTTTTTTTTTTTTCTTTCCTCCACTTTATCATTATGGTAGAAATAGCAGCAGCGTCGACATGGAAGAGCTGAACTCTGTCCATGTGCAGGAGTACTGGGGAGGAAATAATGAGCCAGACTAGGGAAAAATAGTGAGGCTTAATGTGCCTCACTAAGACATGGCTACACAGAAATACATCAGACTCTGCAACAGCTCTGGAAGCCCTCCAGAGAATGCAGGCTGACAGAAAGAATGAGACTGGCAAGGGAAAAGCAATGTGGTCTTGCCTTTTTTTGACAACAACAGATGTTGTAATCCCAGCTGTATAACAGTGAAGGCACATATCTGTAGTCAGGATTTTGAACTGCTGGCCAGGGGTTTAAAGCAACACTACTTTCACAAGCCATTGCTCTCATTGTTAGCGTTCTGCAGGCAGCTCATGCAGATGCTCCATGTAATGCTGCCCGCTCAGTAATCGCGGGATTACAACTACTGTAACCATCATGGGTCCAACCGGGCCTCCCACTTATTCACTCTCTCCCAACTTTCACATGTTTGTAATTTTAAACCTGCAAAATGTCACCGCAGCGGGAGGTAACGCTGACATTTACACTGCCGCTCGATGCATATTATCCTCCATACATGTTGTCAAATCAGTATATTTGTGACATGTGCCCTATTTATTTCTGTCCTACTTTTCTGCTGCAGTGACTAAATATTCCCTGCTGGAGCCATCCTAATTTTAATGTTGCTTTTGTCTGGCGATGGAGTTTAAATCAGGAGGGGAACACATGAAAACGGAAAGAGAGGTACACCAACAGACAGGATGACACAGAGGCAGGGAGAGGAAGCATTATTTTTGGCAGCCTCTCCAAGCATCCCCGTCAGTCACTCTCATTACCATCCAATTGTGAGAGAAGGGGCTACTCCATCCGGCATAGTGGAACACAACCTGGCAGCTGCGGCACCGTAGGACAAGCCAGGACTCCTCCGCCGAGCCAGGTCCACGCTTTTAGCCTCCTTCTCTTCTTTTACCCAAGCAACTGTGGCGCCTAAATATGTAATTTCACACTGATCTGTATTCACAATTTTCATTATCTGCGACTTAATTTGCGTCAAATGACAGCTGCCCCATTTTAATTCCAGTTCACCTCTATTATGTTATCAATGTCTGCACTTAAGACTCATTTAAATGCTTTTCACACTCTCCAATTTAGTTTATTGTTGGCTACTGCGAGAAAATACTTTCTCTCAGCAATGCCTTGTTTCTCTGACCACGTTTGACCTCCGCTGAGCATGTGTGGGCTTAAGACAAACTGTATGGCAGTTTTCAAATTTACCAACTCGTAATTACGGGGGCTGCTTTTCTTCTCAAAGAAGCAGGGATGATTAAAATTTAAGTTACTTTAATTTGAAAGTGCCAACCAGCGACTAAATGACCGAGACAAACTTATTTTTGCACAATAAATGCATATTATGTCGCTTTTATCTCAATAGTCTGGCCATCAATTACCCAGACAATGCGATCCAACAGCGAAACGACTTCAGAAACGTATAGCTCAGAATTTCACAGTGCCAAGAAGAGTAAATGAGATATACTCTTGCATGTCTCGACAACACTGTGAAGCCCCTGAGTGAGCTATTTAACCTTGAGCTGCTTCACTGGAGCCGCTCAGTGGCCGCCTGTAGGAGGCTGGGTTTGAACTAGGCCTCGCTGCGTGAATCCTATATGAATAAAAAGCAGGACAGTGTTTTCAAACTCCCACCGAGAGAGGGAGAAGAGTTTGACTCAAAGACCATTTTATTTATTATTGAACGAGGAGGCTCGCTTAATTTTTCCTCCAGAGGAAGTTCAGAAGTTTTCAAATGCATAATGAAAAAACAGTGTGTGAGAGGAGTTCTCATGTTTTTGCTCTGGACGTACCCCAAAAAAGAAAAATCCTCTATCATGTGATCACCTAAAAGACAATCAGCATTACTAGCGTGCCTCTAGCCGACAGTGAAGTAAATAAAAAAGCTTGAGACAGCAGTGAGTCACCAAAGGTAATGCGACCACGGCACTGTGTGAGTCAAGAGCTTGCTTTGCGTCTGTTATTTGGAGCATCATTACCCATTGTCTCTTATCCTTGTGTTCTGAGCCTAAGAGACACTGTAGTGCTTTGGCTTTTCATCGTCCCAGCATTACTGATACCCGACGCGACATCAGCTGTCCGCGCTTGTTAAATCTTCGCTGGTAATAGCGGTGAGCGGCGGAGGCAAACGCCAGTACGAGCGATGACATGTAGCGAGAGACACCGCCAACGTGTACTTTTTGCATGGGAGTGCGAAGAGCGACAAATAACCAGAAACCATGCGAGCTCAATTGCCGGTGATTACACCTGCTGTCAAGAGAATTGTTCACGCATTACAAAGACGACGACAAAAAAACAAACCAAAAAACTACAACCTCTAGCATTTATACACCGTTAGGTTACGATGACTTAATAAGCTCCAAACTCACACCCGATCTGAGAACGTGAGCGTGATGAAGCATTCGCCGGCGGGGCACGTACTCGCCATCATCAAAATAAGCGGAAATCTACCTGCTGATTACCGCGCCGCACACATGAAACGGCGGCCTCGCGTTTGAAATTCAAACACGGCACGCGCGAGTGAAGGTGATGAAAGAAGATATTTGAGGAATAAGACTTTTCAGGACTGTCACTTCATCATCGTCGTGTGCCATAGAGACGAGTGGAAAAAGGGAGGTGGACCCCCCCTCCTCATGCCGTACTGTTTCACAAGGATTATTTTAATTCGCACGACATTTTGAAGCCTCTACAAGACGTGATGTGGTGTAAAAAATACGCAGACTGGTTTTTACCTTTATTACACGAAGGTGTTTAATTGATGTTAAAGACGCACGGTGCAAGAAATAGACTCATCTAAGGTTAGCCGCAATAAAAACAATTAAAAAACTTTTTACATTTTCACAAAAATTACATTTCTCTTCAGCGTCAAGGTATATATCTTCAAAATCCAAAAGAAATGAAGCTCTGAATCCCATTTTAATTTTCCATGAAGACAAACAACCTTAAAACTTTAGGCGCATACATACTGTAACCTACATATTTCTCTTATTTATGTAAATGTAATTTAGCAATGAAAGGGTGATTAAACAGTGAAGCCACAATATGAATCCCTTACCAGTAGGTCTGTACATCCAATATGGCGTATTTTGTTACGAAATTAAAAAGGTGGCATTTCACATTCAGGGCTTTGTAAGGAAAACACTCCTTTTTTTTTGTTGTCTAACCAAAAGCAATCCCTCGTCTTTGTAGCTGTTCATTTATTCCTTACACCAACAGGATTAGTGCCCTGCAACACCACTGCAGAAATCAAGGGAAGAAAATGCTATCCAAGGATCTCTGACTAGGTCTGAACTGATTAAACCTGAAGAAGTAGCCTCCTAACGAAGCACCATTCCGCTCCACAAGCTTGTAACCTGATAAATAAAGAAATTGGTACGTGTGCCGGTTTCAATTCAGCGGAAGGTCATTGTGTGGGTGTGCACATTTATTTATTTTTTTTATTCCACTTACTTTGTCGACGCGCATGTTTGTTATCTCGTCTCTGAATTCCTTCCAAGTCATTCATCTAAAAGGAGTCGCATTGTAATGGAAATTGAATTATATATATTATGTATATTTCCATATCAAATGTCAAATGCTAACACTCTGAATTCCTACATTTGAAAACAAATAAAAAGGGTTTAAAAGAAAAAAAAAAAACAATTTATGTGAATGCCAGGAATAAAGCAGACCCTCAACAGAACACTTACTGATAGTTTCCAAGAACTCACACAGCATTAAATTAGCTCTAACGACTGCATTGCCCCCTAGAAGCGAAACACTGAGTGAAATTTGGTGCTTAAACATAGTGCAGCTTATTTCCCAGCACATTTCAGAGGCTGGATCTGCACAACTAAGCAACTGTTTGCAGTTCACACAGACTATCTTCTCTAAAATCAGTCATTGAGATATTTTTTTTCCCTCTCTCAAGCTCGGTCTTGTTTAGCACAATCTACAAGTGAGATTATGTTAAATGCATATGGGTGAATTTGCAAATGGTGGAACTGAATAAGCCAAAGACTGAGAAGGAACCATTGGAATGCAGCATCGGGATAAAACGATGCATTCAAACTATAGGAGAACTCTCTGAGCTACACAGTAGGTGCTGGATGTATGAGATGCCAAAACCATCCTCTCACTCATTCCGCAACTGACGATGACCTTGGGTGGAAAAAAAATCTATTTGCACTTGCTACAGGGTGACGTTCAAAGCTCCTAATCTTCATTATAGAAACTGTGAAGCTGTCAGGCCAATGCATCTGTGATCAGCTGAATATCATTTCTTGAATCCTCCTAAGCATACACTTTATCTGATCGCCGATCCCTCTCCTGCCTGACATCTGAAAGGATTGAGATTTCATCCTCGACAATCAAATTAGAACAAAAAAGAGAGCCATTGACATCCTGCTGCGCGGCGTAGAACAGTCGCAGTGATACGTTTTATGTCTGGAGATGCACGCCAACACTCTCTCCACCAAAGCATAGCTAATCCTAAATTAGTTATGCCAGGTTACTGACCAGGTCACAAAGGATTCTGATGAATAAGGTAATAACCTGCCTTTAAATCAATAACCGCTGTAATTAAAGTGCACCGGTTTAATCAGATGAAGGAGGGAGTGTGCACGCAGCCAAGCATGCACGGTTACTATTCAGCAGGTTAAACTGTACGGCTGCATGCATTCTACATTTACTCTCTCTGCACAAGTCGCTTTTGTTTTTACTTTATCCTCAAAATGACACAAACACAATATGAAAATGTATACCACAGTCCCTTTTTTTTTTTTGCAAATATGGTAAATAAATCTACCGTTACAGGCCCTCTTCGGTCCACTCAGTTTCCCAAATGTTTGGTTCCTCGGCTGGATTCAACTGGATTTACTTTTCTGTTCTGCATGCCAAGTGTGTTAAGAGTGTGGCAGAGCCTATGAGACAGGTAAAGAGATCTTGTAATGGTAATACCGTGCGTGCTCTGCTTTTAAACAAGCACTGGCAAGGCCTTTTCCAGCCCTATATTATCTCGCGTGGTGAATAATAATATTGCATTTACATCGACCCTTCAAAATTGCATAAAGGAACCAGAAGCACACAGCGCATTACGTAAAGGTGGCAGCGACTCCACCATAGATGTTAAAGGTATTAACATTCTCTACTTATTAACATGGACAATTAGCACAATGAGTGGTGAGGATGATCATCCAAAATCCAAACTCATCTTGTTTTCTACAGTTAATTCTGGATTAACTCCAGTCATCGCATCACACTTTCAATGTTTCTGTGGGAGTTTTTCCTTGTTTTTTAGCACAAGGTCGGGATCTGTCGTTTTAATTTCTGTATTTATTTTACTTTTTTTTCACAGTGTGGGCGAAGGGAAGCTATTTGAGACTGTAATGGTAACTAAAGGGTTGAGAGAGAGAGGAAAAAGAAAGAACTTTAAAGGTGAATTTGGTCTTGATCGTCCCATAAGGAAACTAATACACTTGCATTTGAGGTCCCGAAGACACGACTGTTTAAGGTGTTTAGATGATACAGTATTATCTGAAGTAGTTCCTGCTGTCTTGTAGGAGTCTTGCTTTAACCTACTGCTTCATTTCAATTCCAAAACACCCATATTTTATACCCATATATCACATGAGAAGTTTGATACCACTTTCATGTCTGCATGCTAAGCTAGTTAGCTTATGTTAGCACAAAGGCTGTAAACACAGCTAATGTATGATTCCCTATGAAACCAAAATGTATTGTTTTTACACACTAAAAAACTACATGTACTACAACATATTGATTAGTTAGCTTTGTTGGTACTAGCTGGTTCAGTTTGTACCCTTTAGGCAAAGGCTTTTTGCTTTTCACTCTAGTGCTATTAAGCTAACCGACTGCTGCCATTGAAGTAGGTACTTCTGAGCGGCCTTGAAAAACCACTGTTCAGATCGTACTACTGATTGGTTAAACTCCAAGAAGACAAATGCTGATTGGTTAAACTCAGAGAAGCCATTTTCTAGAAACACTCCGCTCTCTAACATCACCATGTTCAGCGTAAAAGCCACCATAAATGTTGAAATAACAGCCCTCCATCGCTCTATTCACTACCTGCTCATAGATGGGGAGTTACATCAGCAGTTCGTTAGTTAGTCGCAGTTTTGGTGCACTCAGAGTTAATGTTTCAGTTGAAGCACTCAAATCCCAACCCACGAGGGAAACAAAAAGGCAGGAAGGGCAGCTTATGGGCCTACCCCATAAACGTTCGCACCACTTTGGGCTTGACCCAAGTTCCTTGAGTGAAAAGATGCCTAATGGTACCCATCTGAGTAATGCTGGTTTGAAATGGTTAATGCTGCAGAGGAAACTTGCGCCGGAGAGCATCATGTCCTAGAAAGAGTTTATGAATGAGGCTGACTGGGGAGCGAGAAACCAAAGCAAGAAAGACAGCGTGAAGGCTGCAAAAATT
Organism: Stegastes partitus; assembly: GCF_000690725.1. Classification (NCBI taxonomy): domain Eukaryota; kingdom Metazoa; phylum Chordata; class Actinopteri; family Pomacentridae; genus Stegastes; species Stegastes partitus. The sequence continues at coordinate 500,839 of NW_007577832.1, read as the reverse complement.
CACGAGAGAGAGCGCTGAAAGTGAGCCGGTACAGAGTGCAGCCGTTCACTGCAGTGTTGTGTTAATGGTGTGTTTACAGCTCTTGCTCCAGGCACTGTCTAGGCTACTCTACAAAGCAGGTAATGAGTCTACTCCCTAATTTACTCACCTCAAGCCATCTTAACAATTTATGAGATGGCCTCAATGTTTGCCTACAGTGTGGCCAAAATTCACCTTGTATTTACAGGAAAGGCTTTGCTTTGTGGTTTGTTTTTCACCTTCACCGGAAAGGTGGGCTTAGATTTTTAGTGATTGCGAGCATCGCAAGTGCACAGATGCGCGGCGTGCACGACAACAAGAACACATCGAGGTAAGTGTGTGACTGTGTTCTATCCGTGTGTTTCTTTAAACTTTAAAACATGCCTGCTGGATAGGGCAGGAAGGATGTGGAATAAAAAAAACCTTGTGGCAAACAGATGTGACGACATTACATTTTATAAACAGATTCAGGTGCCTTTAGCAGGAAAAGCACTCTTCACAATGTTTGTTGTCAACAGACTTGCAAATATATTCGTGTTGAACACCTGTCTACGAGTCCATTTGCAGCGTTCGTAATGCAGCCAAGCACTCTGCCGCAAAGTTCAAATATGCATGAAAAATAGGGTGAACAAAGCTCGGAAAGGCTCCTAAATTTGAACTATTTTAATAAATGCAATATTTATTATCAATCTATGAATCATTATTTCCTTACTTACTATGCAGATTGTCCATTTATTTTTGTTTTTTTCCTCTATTTCTGTGTGGCATTTTCAAAACTAAAGTGCAGGAGATGCTTTTTGGAAACTGCTGTTGGACATTTTGGTAATAAGCTTTCGTTGTAGACCCAGCGGCGGTGAGACTTACTTTCAGCCTGGAGTCAAATGATGTAGAATAGCCCACTGACGTACAGAGAGGAAACAGCCTGTGGCATCGGCAAAAGTTATATCTGAGGCTCTCAATAGTTGACTAGCTCCATTTAGTATACTCGTACTGCTTTTATGGTGTGACTTGAGACCATTCATAAAAAAATCTTTCTTCGCAGTTTGAACTGTATTAAGCGCTCTGGGATATGAACAGAAAAAAAATATATGTCTAAGAAAGGGCCTGTACACCCTGAAGACTTACATACATAGACTGCATATCAAGATGCATCACCCACAGGTTTCTTGTGCAGCGGTTCTGAAGCTTAATGTGGCGTCTCCACCAGTCGCCGACTCTGCCTAACTCCTTTTAATCCAAGAGTTGGAGCACATGTGGAGGTAAGGAAGGCCATTTAACTGTTCCTGTACCACGGACTGTCCTATGAAGCGGTCATGACCTTGATTATGTACAAATTTAAGCCTGAATACATTTTAAACAGGAGGGTTATACAAAACATCATCCTCAGTACAGCTGTCATGCACAGGAAAATTAACTAAAGAGACCAAAACTTTGTTCGTAGAAGGCTGTAAACATGTTTATTTCTGCTCTATAGTTGGGCCTTATAGCAGTAACCTGTGAGGTTTGACTCACTTTTAGGCTCTAGTGGACATCTGAGGAAGTGCAGCTTTCTGCAGTTTGCCATGGCTGAAGTTTTCAGCTTCAAAGGTTGATGCTTACTCATACATTGATAATTTAAGACCACTGCTCACCAAATAAAGACTGGGTTGAGTGAGTTGGATTTGACATTTTGGAAGCTTCCACATAGTCCCTATTGTGCAGTTTATTAGGATCGGGGTAAAACATCGGTAGGAAAAGGGAAACATGTCAGGATATAGACACCTTATTGGGTCATAATATGAAGATAGCTGTGCTGTTAGACCGAACTGAACAGTTTTATGTAAAGAAACACAATGAAATGATATATAACGAGAGTAAGTCTACACACATACACACACAACAAATAAATATATATTTGTGCATAATTAAAGCAGAAAATGTTAAGAACGCCTGAGGGCAACACTGATTTTACTCCTTAAAGCCCTCAAACAGTTAAGCTAACATGTGCTCTCTGAAGTGAAATGGGCAACACGCCCCCCAAATCCACGCCCCTGGCCTTATTATTCTGCCAACTGTACATGCACAGTAGCCATTACCTGCTAAGCCAGCAGTGTTCACCCAAGCATGTCAGGACTGGCTGTGATGTAATTAAGACCTGCTGCAAGGGACTTTCACCTGCCTCTTCAATGATGTTACTGTAAAAGGTCATTATCACACCACGGGGGGGTTTGCTCTTCCTCATCTTCATTACTCACGTGTCCTCTTCCTCATCCCACATGTATGGACATCCACATTCACCGTGTAGGTATCAAACTAAATCAGGTTTATTGTCATTTTGCTGCACATACACAGTAGTACAGGCAAGATGAGAGAGCGTTTCGTTTAGGATAAGACACTGTTGCTGCCTCCTGAAGGGGCCGCTGTGTCCATGCACGCCGCCATTCGTTGGCGAACCTCTACATGTATATATATTTATATGTATGTATAAGCCAAACAGAGTCACATACATGCAACCTCAGACCCGCGGCTCCACCCACACAAAATAATATTCAATAATGTACCCAGACATAACACGAATGTGCAAATACAACCACAAAACCATCAGCCTACACACACAGTGCTACAGCCGCAGGCTTCATACACCCAGGGACTCCAGCTGCGCTCAGAAGATTCCTCCCTCCCTCTCAATCACGCCACACTGATTTTAAGGACCTGCCGCTTGGCAGCTTTTCATTTCAGGCAATTACGTCTGAAAGCACTGCTTATTTCTGCTAAGCTCGAGTCACAACTGGATAAACATTTTGTTCCTGCTGCATGAAGATCATCATATGCTGCATGATATGTCACATGACAGTTGTGGTGGCATGTCCTGTACATAAATCATGCATGATGTATAGAAAATAAATGGCAGAACAAGTCGTGTTTCTCTAATGTTGCTACTAGAATTTAGCTTCACTCACGGTTCAGCAAAAGTCCAAATTTATTCCAAAACGGAAAAATGCCTGGTAACATGAAAATTGATTGGGACTAACCAAATGAGCCTTAACTAAGACCCACACAGACCAGAAGGTGCAGGATTTCAAAGCCTTTTGCTAACACAATATTAAAAGTTGGATAAAACACAACTTTCTACAGTTGAATGAGAATATTGTTTGGCCCTGCAGCTTCTGTCATCACCCAGAGCTTGGATCTGTTATCCGCTGATGTCAGGCCACATGGCAAAAACCTTGGGGTGATATTTGCACTCTGAAATTTGACAAACAGATCAGCTCAGTGAAAAATTTAATCAGACGCTGTCTGTGTCACATCCTCCTAGCTACTGCAGTGCTCTCTATTTTCATATGAATCATGTATTGATTGTTGTTCAAATGTTAAAAAAAATTAAAATAAAAAAAAAGAACAGCATCAAATTACACAAATACTCGCCTCTTTGCACTTGTTCCAAACTCTAAAATTCTTCTGTTTGTCTTCACACCTCTGCATGTTCTCTGGAAACTTCCCCCACAGCGAACCACAATCCCCCGCAGCACTGCTGGGCCCCTCAGATCCTCCCACTGTGGGCTTGATAGGGCTTTCACCATAGCAGCACTGAAAATGCAGCAGGCTCCCAGAATACACAAGGTTGGTCCTCTTGTGTATTTAAATAATCATTTTTCTACATGTTCTGATTTCTTCTGCGGTTTGTAATATCTGACCCAAGTGTTTTAGTCCTCGCAGTCCTTTTATACGTAGAGAAGACAAAATAGCTTCAGTTCATCTTTCAGGGAACAAAAAAAAGCAGCGGTTGAAGATCGGAAATGAAGATTCAGAATTTTCGTCTCTCTTTGTTTATCCGTGTTTTTTTTTTGTTGTTCTTCTTCTTCTATGTGCAACACCACACCACCAGCCCGTCAACACACACACACATACACAACTCTCTCCCTTGACCTTCTCGCTGTCTCCGAAAAATACAAATCCTTCTTTCACCCTCTTGTAGTTTTTGGACAGCTAGAGGTGACGGTGGAGGTAAGCTGGTATCCTCTATCCAGATTGGCTCAGGCAAACATAGACAGCGTTTTTAAAGCTGCAGAAGGAGGCCGGGTGAAAGTTAATTCTATGGAACCTCATTTGACATTTGGGTGAGTTTTACTATTTCTGGATCCTGCTTCCAAACTTAACCTTGGGCAAGGCTGAATTCCTGCCTCGATATAAGTTAACTTATAAAGCATCACACTCGGAGGGGGTGAAATCCACATTTTCTTCCCCCCGCTTCCACTGTCCTTAAATTTTCCTCTCTAGCCATCAAAAATATGGACGTACATTTATCTTGGTTTAGGGAGTTATTCGCACCATGGAGATTACACTTGAGACTTTGAAGCGTGGACACATAACACCCCGTACATGTGGTCTGAATGGATTCCATGTACTTGCAGAGAAGTTTGGAGAAATGTCTGCTTACTTCTTTTTAAACTCAAAAAGCAGTCACAGCTACATTGTGCCCATAAAAAGTGATATAAATCAAAGTTATTAATGTTAGCCAGGTTTATTGTAAGATTTCCCTTCTTTGTCTGTTAACTAATAATCTAAGCAATGTAAAATACACAAAGTACATAATACCCTCCTTATAATACACTGTATCCTGGCTCATCCTAATCAGGGTTGTTTTTGTCTGCAAAAAATGTCTGCAAGGCACTATTATTATTATTATTATTTTATTTTTGGTTCAAAGCGTTCACATTTTTGAGCTGCATCCTTGCCATTTGATAAAAAGCCCGACTATTTTGATTTGTCTTGTCCTTCTTTATTTTTATTATCATCCTTTCTTAAAACATGAACCCTCTTAATGCCAGCCTCGGTCCTCTGTTTCCACATTTACGTCAAAAGTTACTAAAAATGGCAATGCACTGCGATGTGAATATTCCAGATCTAGGGATGTCAAAAGAACCGGTATTTTGGGACAAACTCGAGCCAAAATTCTGAAAATGTGATGGTAGCTGCTTTTCTGTGGTGCTTTTAGCACCATGGGGGCTATAGGTATGACAAGACAGTAAAAGCATGAGGAGAGGAGGCAGGATGTGCAGCGGCAACAACAGGACTCCTGAGAAGAAGAAAAAAAACATAGCGAGAGTCGTGTATGGAGTGGGATGAGCAGGGGCAAGTTAGGCAACAGAAAACCTGAGTGAAAACGGTGTTTCAGAGCATTTTGAATGGACCCTTTGGACTCATCGAAGCAGCTCAAAGTCATGCATCTGTACACAGAACTGAAGGTGGGTTAGTTAGTAAAAAGAAAAAAAATCTTGTCAAAGGTTTGTACCTGCCATTATTGTGTGTATTCCAATTGTTGCATGTGTTGTAGCAACGCGTCACACAAAGCTGACCATTATGTAGCCATAGATGAAACTACAACATTGTATGTGAGTGCTAGGTTGTGTCCGAAATCACCCACTAAACACTATATGTTCACCATTTTGTCGCGCTGTTAAGTTACAAATGTTACACCCTATATCGTGCACTCAAAATATCCCATAATGTTGGGCCTCTGCTTTAGCTCACCTGGTTGAGCTGGTGACCCATGTACAGGACTATAGTCCCCCATGCAGTGGCCATGGGTTCAAATCCCTGTAACCCCTTCCCCCATTCTCCTCCTCCACTTTCCTGTCTCTCTTTCGACTGTCCTATGTAATAAAGGTAAAAAAGCCCCAAAAAATAACTTAAAAAAATAAAATAAAATTAGATATATATCCCATAATGCACCATGAAAAGTAGTCGTGTACAGCTGATGGTCACTATCCGAGCAATATGGACCATCATGCATAGCGCGAAAGGAAACTAGACGAACGAGAGCATGAAAACTTAAAATGTAAGTAATTTCCTGTTTATGTTTGGTTAAATTTTATCTTCCCCGTTTCTTAGCTATGCAATAAACTGTGAGTGTTTTGTGTTTGTACTGCTATGGCACAAATTGGAGAGAGCGATTAGTAGCTTGAGTCGTGTCCGAAATGTTAGTTTTCAGAGGTGCTTCCTGCGTAGTTCACTTCATAGTGGTCCCTAGATAGTGGGTAGGGAGTGAGTGGATGATTTCAGACACAACCTTATTGTTGTCGCAACACCAAAATCCTGACTTCTGCGTGATACCCGACAGCAATACTGCAACGATACTCCAGGAAACATAAAACATCAGGATAACATTCTGGCAAAGTTTACGCAAGATGGTTGTGAACGTATGAAAAACTGCAATGGGGATTAATTGTACCTTAGTGTGATCATACATCTTCATATCCAACCAGACCTGGAGGAGCTGCTCATTAAGATCTGCTCTCTACACGTTTCTCCACCTTCACATGTTACACTGATGCTTAGAAAAGAAAGAGAGAAAAAAAAACTCGCAGCAACGAGTGCAACGGCACTTTATGCAGGGATTCATCTGGCCATTACAAGCAGTGGGGTTGATCTGCATCCTGTTTAGCAGCTTGCAGAGAGCCGAGCAAACGTTTGGCAGTGCAGCGTTAACCGCACGTTAAGAATGTTGTGTGATCGTTTTCGGCTTCGGAAATGTTTGCAACGGGAAGGTTTCACTATTCTGTCGGTGCCATGGTGACTCGCATGGCATGGTCCTTGGTCACACTGCTACATTAACGGAATAAGCTCTTTGATTACAAACCAGTCAATGACCCTTGAGAAAGACCACGGACGAGCTGCCCCCTCAGTGCTTCAGTGACAAATGATGCAGCCACCAAGCAAGGCCGACCAGACTCAACATTCATTTAGGCATGTCCGCAGGCAAATGGAGGACATGACACTTTCTGATTACTTTATATTGACTCTTTTCTTTCAGCCTGGAGAGATGTGGCCCAAAGAGGCCGCTCTCACAAAAACCAACACTTCAGGACTTACTGTTAGTCACAACATTTACAGCAGAAATTGTTAGGCCAGCAAAAAGAAAACTTTTCCAAAGGTTTTGAGTCACCTCTCTCCACAACTGATTGGCGATCTTATTAAGAGTATTAAAAATGGACTGAAGCTACAATATATGTTGAAACTTGTGAGAAAATTTCAGCTTGTAAGTGCAGCAAATACAAAAATATTCTCATATTTTGAAGCTGATGAAACTGTTTGGCTTAGATATTGAATAAAAACCTAATTTACCTTGTGTGTAGCAACCAGTAATTCAGTTTTTAGTCAATAAATATTACCACATACACACAACATATAGATTAAAACATACATTTCTAGTTTATCTGGATTGCGCGTAGTAAATGCTTTCAATCTGGAAAAATGCAATAATGAGTTGCAAACAAAATTAGTTTGAAAATCTTTATCCAAAAGTCCAAAAAACTAAAACGGCATATCTCATGAACTCGGAGAAAATCCTGGCAAAACGATCGTATGACTGCAAAGATGTTTTTTTTTCACACTTGGCTCAAGTAAACAATCATCTGAGGTCAGGCTATAAGCACATTTTTGGCTAAATGTATTCAGCCTTGCAGTGCATCTACATAAACTTGTAAAGCAGACCACTGATCTGCAGGTTTATTGCATGCAAGGACATACGCTGGCTGCTCTCCGGTTTTACAGATGTGAAGTGCACATTTCTTACTCTGTAAAAGTCGAACACCGCCAGTCTCTGGGATTTATTCTAAGTGGCAACAGTTTGCTCTCCATATATTGCGTGAAAATATTTTATTCTCGAGTTTCACAGCGAGCTACTTCTCACAGACTACAGATGCTCCATAACAAAAACATTAAAACTCTACATCCACTCAGCCAGTCCTAATACACTGGAGTCGCCATGACCGGCTCTATGACTGTGAGCTCTGAATATGTAAGGTTCCCACAGAGCCCTCTGGATGCCTTCTCCTCACACCACCTTTGATTACTGCATATCTAACCTTATGACCCGCCAACACTTTGATCATTGCAGGCTCTAAGATGCTGCATGTGTGCACCGGCCCCTGCTGCCTATACACGTCCACTCCATCACCCTCTCTGACTCTAAATTATAGATTACGTCGTGCATGTGTGCCTGCGTGTTGGCGTGCATGTGCCTGTTGAAGAAAGGGTCTTGGGGTTCTTTCAGTGGTGGTTAAAGCTGTGAGGGGACATGCTCAAAGAGCATTTTCTCTGCTCTGCATAGCAATTACCCTCAACCTCCGAGCCTACTGGAGTTCACGCACATGCTGACTGGAGATGTTCTATTAAATGTGGAGATCAGCATATGCTTGCACATACTGTAAGCTGTACACTATGTGAGAATTTTATATATCTTGCCCACTAAAAAGCAGCGGCGCTATTTTGTTTATCCCCGCATACATCTCGCTGCAGCTCTGCCAAGTCATAAACTGTGAAGGACACATTATAGACGGATGTGCCAGCTGTATGACATGCCTCTCATCAGCTCTGTAAACCCTGCAAATGGCTGGCAAAGTCCCACCAAGATTTCAAACAGAATTTACTAGACTTCACTGAGACTTTCATTGCTGCATACTTAAATAAACACAAATGAATAATCAAGAGGGCATGAAAAATACATCTATGAGTTACATGCTCTGCATCCGCAGACGGATATAGAAGAAGCTCTGGGCGAAAATCAGCCAGTGTAGACAAACACACACAACATGGACTCACGCTGTCTGTCAATTGTTAGATAATCTTAATGTCAAGGAAGGAGACAAAGAGCAAACGGAAAAGAAACTAAAAATGTAACAAGCTTATGAAGATATTTCCGTGCAGTTAAAAGGGACAACAGAGAGAGCAGCGTGAACATCTTCTAACATCTGGATTACATAACCCTGCAAGTTAATCTCAACCTCAGGCAGTTTTTTTTTTATTTTTTGCCATACACGGTGCAAATGGTAGCAGTAATCCTTGAGTGACTGCAGCATTTCTACATTTAAACTTTACTTAAAGGGCTCTGTTCTGGGGTTTTTTTCAGGCATTCTAATTAATTATAAGCTCCTCTTTGGTTCTTGTATGTTAAAAGCGCTTTTAGCATGAAAGGGAGAAGACTATCAATCCAGTTAGTATGCGTGTATATATATATGTGTATATATATGAAGCAGGTAAATGTTTGCAAATAGATTCTGCACTCAGTATTTTAAAACAATAAGGCAATTGTTCTGCGCGGAGACAGATTAGACTGGAGTGCAAAGACCTCTGAGCCTCAAAGGGATCCAGACTGAAAGGCTTCTGTAGGAAACATTCACTGTTGGAGAGATTCATTATCTTATCAGATGCATATATTATGTCACAATGCCCCACTGAGTCATGAATGTGTGTGGGCACGTAGACGGAAAAAAAAAATAAAGAAATAACACAGTTTCTATATGAAGCACCAGAATTGCTCACAGTGGTCCAACCAAGAGCTCAGTTTCCCTGTTAGCATAGCAATAAAAGAGCCATATGAAAATGTACGGAGGGAGGCACACTTGGGGAGCTCCAGGAACATAATGTGAAGCATAAATATTTACCTTAACAACCGCAGCATCTGTTTATTCACAGCAAACACACCGATATTCGCTCCGCTCGGATTTCCAAAATGTACGAATTATTTCCTGAAATGAATTAAATCAAGTAAAAATGATTAACGGAAAAATAATTGTCAACCGCTAACCGACAACTACAACTAATCCCCCGGTTCCGGCTCCTTTGTTGAGAAGTAAGTACTTAAAAATTAATTTTCATTTCATTAACCTGCCGTCCTCGTTGAAACGCGCCTGTTTACTTTGAGAGCAAAGAAAATTCCTTATCTGTGTGCGAATACGTGGCTGATAAAGCTGATTCTGATTCGGCTAATTTGCCTTTGCCGCTGGTCTTTATTTCCTGGTAATAATAAACGTTGAGAATATCTTTAAGTTTTGTCTGGGAAACAGGGTTAAAATAATAAAAAAAGGATTTGATTTCATGCCATTTGGGCTTTAAGAAATTATAATGAACATTTTTCACTTACTTAAATTTATTACTTGAGAAAATAGCCAGCAGATCAATTGATAATTAAAATAACTGCTAGTTGCAGCCCTACAATTTATTACATTTTATAGCCTTTTTCTGCTCTTGTTCTTGTCAAAAACTTGGAGACAGAAGGTTTGCCAGCAGAAAGGCCCCATTCCTTGTGAGACCCTATTGCATACGCCGCTATTTGTTTTCTCTGTTCACTAATACGACTGCCCACACCTACATGTTTTGCCGTATATTGCTTCAGTATTTCATTGGCTCCAACTGTCTTTCAAAAGCTTTTTTATGCATTATGCAACGTCCCATGTTTGGCAATTGTAACAGCTCACTGCTTTGTTCCAATATTGCACCGCACGCAGCTTACGTTTCAGAGCGCTGCCATGGCGGCATAATGCAGTTGTTTTTCAACACGACGTCTCTCCTCCTGTTCTCCTTACAAATGCACGTTTTATTAGATTTTCTAATGTGAACAGTAACTCCAACTCGGTGACTAAATCAGACAAAATAAAATGGAAATACAAACTGAATTTATTATGAGGGCGTTCCCATAAGAGGGTCTTTATATTGTTAGTCAGCGGCGCTTTATGTTGCAAATCGCTGTAGTTTTGCTATTCGGAGCAGTAAATAAGGACACAGACAGACGTGAGGGAGAGGAGGAGGTTGCACGGTTGCTTCAGAGGGTATCTCGCTGACGTACATCCGCTACCTTGAGACTTATCCTCGCTCTGATCTTAACCTAAACCTGACCTCGTCTGTATCTGGCTGCTGTAAACATGCAAATTTCCCTGGCGAGGGATCAATAAAGTTTATCTTATCTTATCGTAAACATCGCTGAGCAGTCTTATTAAAACATAACGAGGGACCGAGAACAGATTTGCGTCGGTATAGCATAAGTAATGCATGTTGAGGGGCCTTTATGGTTTATTTTCTCCATCTAGCATCTCTCGCCGATGACAAGTTGTACTTAGATGAACGCTCAAGTGTGATGGAAATCAAACACAGAGGAATATTTCTCAAGAATCTTTCTACCGCTACAGAAAAGACAGATCTTAACCCCCCCTTTTTTTTTCATCCTGTATACAAACTGTGTCATCTGCTGTTGTGTAATCACTGCGCCACAATACGAAGAACGGAAGCATGTGCTAGCCTTTATCGTCGGGTTTTAACTGTGACAAAAGTGATAGCACTGAAACAGACCTTATGAATAATTAATTCTGGATCATGCAGATGAGGGGCTGACTGCTTGATGACTGGTAGCAAAGTGAACAGATTATTCTCTGAGTCACCTACCGTGAATTCAACAGTCTAAGCTTCCCCATCTCAAATTCAAGGTCACTGTGAGCTCAACACAAGCCAACATCTAAAATTCCTTAGATGTCTTCAAAGTATTGACCCTGACCTGCATCTGCATTCAGTCTGCTTCCCAAAACAGGTTCAGTGAAGGAATTTTTTTTTTGTATAATGTCTGATGAAAAAGCATAAACAGAATCCATAAAGCAGATATCCCATAACCTTGCAAATTCAACCGGAATTACCACCGTTGCAGTTGTGCGCCTGTTCCAAGTGGTCAAGTTGCACTTTACATCCCGTTAAGAACAGACCGGATGCTTGAGCTTTAGGATATGAAATGTCATCGTGATTAGACATTCGTGTGAAATTATCATATTTAGCACATGCATTTTAAAAATATGTGTAAAAAATGTGTTGGGTATGGTCACAGCACCCTTCGACCAACAAAATATGACAAGTTTATCCTCGAGTCCAAGTGAAAAGAGATATTCCCCAAAAGCTCACCTAAGTTACCATGACCTGGATGACTGAGAATCTAACAGAAGTATTGAAGAGATATTGCATTGACGGTGAAGAGCTGAAAATATAAAGCCGGCCTCAGCTGTTGTCGGCGTGGACGTATAATAAAAACTGGAATTACATCGGTGTCGGGCATAGAGGAGCAAACGCTGACCTTCGGCCTCGCGGTGCTGACTAACAAGTAATTAAAGAGCCCAAATGATGCACATTTACAGGCTTGCGATTTTATTTTTGTGTGGTCTACTTTAGCATGTGCTTTAATGTTCAAAAATTGCTCTCATACTGTACATTGCTGCAGCATAAACAGTCTGAAATGCTCTGTTGTAGCTGCTGCCTCTTTAAGGTACACCAGCTCATAAAGCAAAGTCTGACCTCTGAGTTTAGGGATGTACCCCTAGCAGAAGCAGCTCTAGTGAGTACAAATAAATGTAGACTGTGTGGAAACTTTCTTTTCCTTGTTTAAATATGTTCCAAACTAGACAGGGGTTTTGTAAATGTGTTACGTAGTGACATCACTATGTAACAGAAGGAAGGAAGAAGGAACAACCGGACTTCATATGAGGTGTTTCAGGCTAAAAAAAAAAAAGGAGGTGTTTTCCATGGGTGTGCAGACATTTTAAATGCATAAAAAAGCTAAAGGAAAAGGAAAACCCCTTAATCCAATATGGGTTCTTTAACAAAAAAAGATTTCATGCTCACAAACTTACTAAGGGGATATCTCCAAAGGCAAAAAGTGTGGCTCTCTTCTCATATAAAGTAGGATTTTCAAAGCTCAATCTAAACAAAGTCCAAATTCCACAAAATTTGACTCAATATTGTTTAATATTTAGGCATGGTGGTACAGTGGCCAGCACTGTTGCCTCGCAGCTGGACTCTAACGTGCGTCCTCTCTGTCCCTGCAAAGGTTTTTACCAGCTTTACGCTACAGACAATCGATGGCTGGATGGAAGTCACAGATCAACGCAGGCAACATTTTGCTGAGGGGGAAAAAAAAAAAAAATCTTCAAAACAAGTCATTCATTATTTTTTCTGAACATCGTGTTTTATCTGTACGTAATTCCTGCTGTGTTTAATGCTCTGCCTCGTCAGCGTAATCTCGTGTCATTGTCTATTATGACTGTAACAGTGTTGTGGGTGCGTGGCAGCCATTTTGAGAGGAGCTCAGGCATCTGTTGCACAGAGATTAAGGAAGATCAGAAGATCACAAATGCTTTCAATCTAGGTTTCAGGAGGGAATGAAATGAGCTCCCTCCGTGGAACTTTTAGCTCAATCACACATGAAGTCTTTATACTACTAGTGGCCTCGTTCATCCCTTCCCATCCACTCATCTCTCGCTCGCTCTCGTCTCCCTGGAGCTCATTTGTTTTAGGGTAGAGTACACAACAGTCTCTCCAAAAAAGCCTCTTCAAACAGGAAAATGTGAATAAAGCACATTTAGCTCGACTGTCCCCCACTCATGAGTACTTACCTGTGAATTATTGTTATTTCCCCCTGAGAAGGAACAAATATGGCAAAGGTTTTAGTCCATGAAAAACAGGCCTTAGCTCTTTTTACATGCAGTATTTTCCCAGTTTTCTTGGGGGTGCGTATTATACTCGAACAAAGGCAATGCTAGTAATTTCATCAAAAAGCTGAATACTATGATTAGAACAAATAGCACTCCTAGGAACCTGGCATTTGTTCGACACTGTCTTCATCTGACGTGGAAATAAAAAATTTTGTTGGCTTCCTCTGAAACAGACAACAGCACAGTGGTGGAAGCCAACACTTGGCACAAATTCTGTCATTACTGTTAATCAAGCGTTTTGGCTGCTGGTTTCATATGAATACATCAATGCAGAAAAGTTTATCAATCCGACCGCGACAAAAGAATTATCATTTTAGTTAAAATCCCTCATTTTGAAATTTAAAAAAAAAGCAAAATTGCCCGTGGTGTTTGTTTTCTGTTTTTTTCTTTCCAACCGTCCACATGAAGGTCAGCTGCAGGGCAAGAAGCATAAAGCTGGCAGGGATCAGTGTCTTACTCAAGGATGCTTAAGCAGGGCGAATGCTTACCAACATGGAAGCTTAAACCCATATCCTGCAGTTGAGGGATGGCGTCCTTTCCACTATGGCATCCTGCCACCTCTAAACACCATGCATCAGGGTCAGCTGCAGTGGCTTTAGTCTAACACATAATTCTGCCGGAGCATTTGCACAGGAAAGTCCAGCTCTTTGCAAAAAAAAAAAAAAGGCTGCAGTGGGATCGATTAAAGTGTAAAGGCCTTAAACTTGAACTTATACAATCAATTATATATATTTTTTTGTAATACAACAGTCTGGTAATTTAGTATAGCTTACAATACTGTATGTTCTTAACCTGTTAGGTACATTTGTAATCTTATTTTTTTTATCCTCAATGTGTGTTGGTATAAATGTGCTGTTTGCTTTAATTAGATCCATGTTTTCTAATAATAAATTAAAACTGCAACTTCTTTTTTTTATCTGAATGGAAGTAATTAACACTTAAAAGTAAATCTCTGCTCCCTCTGACTCCACATGAGGTACACAATAGTGGGGTGGTGTAAGGTGAGCTGGATAGTAAGATGAACTACTTGCACTCTCACTGAAATCAAAACCCACAAATACAACACCACTTATAGATTTTATCAGTCAGATGACCTTTGTGTAGGACGTTTGCTTCGGTATAAAAAAAATAAAAACAACTCCTCGGCACAGGGCTCACCAAGAGCTGTGTAGCGACTACAACAGAAGGAAATCTGTAAATTGTGAATCCTTTTTTTTGCGCTGTAGGTTGTGTCTCTGTTGAATGGACAGCTCATGTAAAGTGCACTTTACATACATCTTCAGCCTGCTGCAGTGTTCTTAGTCATTACTGGTGAAGTGGATTTTACTATCATAAGATTATAGCCTTAATATCGACTGGAAGAAGGACCGGTGTTGTTTAATCTGCTCGTGCCTCTCTCTTTGGATTATTATTGCTCAGGTTTGGGTGTGTTTCATTGCCATACTGTTGTTCTGTGGTGCAGCCATGACGCTTCGGTTGCTGACAGAAATGCATGGATAATCTCACCCTCTATCTCTCTCCGTCTGTAAGTTATTTATAAGACAAGCCACAGAACCCTTTCTGTTTAGACAACAACAACAACAAACTGCTGCACGCCTCATTTCTGACATTACTTTTCATTTTGTTTGACATTTTCTTTGACTTCCTGTGTCGCCTCTCGTGTTCCGCTAAAAGCGAAAAAAGTGAACTGAACTGTAAACAAAACGCTGCTACTTTTGCTTCAGGTGGTGCAGTTTTGGTGGTGTTATTTATTCTAAGTAGGTTCCACTTGACATATTTGTCTAAACCTCTTTACTGATGCAAGCTGTTTTCCAGGGAGAGAGTCGTTACACAAAAGTATTTTCAGATTTCATCACTCCGGCTTGAGATAGTTGTTTCTTGGTAGCTACTTTGCGAGAGAGCCTTCGTACCATCCCGAACTTTGAACTAAACTCCAGCACGATAACTTTGCTGCTTCTGCCAGTCTTGGTGGCGCCGCTCGGCTTCAATCGCTCATAAAAAATTGTTATCTGAAATTGCTTGGAGCTTTGTGAAGTCGTCACCCAACAGGAGGGAGAGCTTAATGTTCAAGAAAATGACTTTTAAACAAGAAAGGAGAAGGGCCACACAAGGGGTTCTGTCCAATTAGCTAATTCATCCAGGCCCATTCTCGTAATGCTACAGTTAATATGACGGCAAATACGAGTGGAATGAGCTCAAATGAAAGTCGTCACAGGGAGCAGGATGAAAACAACTACTGGAAGCATCTGAAGCAAAAACACAGTGGTTCAGTGTTATCTGTGTGCATATGACAACATAACAGACCTAATAGATTCATACCATCTGC